>NC_064560.1:6029166-6335833 GCF_937001465.1 Orcinus orca | reverse complement strand
AAAAATAAATAAAAATTTTTTTTCACCCAAGCAGGAAAGCATTTACAAATAAGGGTATACTTATTTCTAAGTCGAAATGAGTAAATTTCATCTATTAGAAAATTTCATGAACAGAATATTAAGCAGAATTTGTTAAAATATCCCCAGTGTCGTCTTAAAACAAAATATTTCCTATAATAAATCCAATGCACACATAAACCTAAAGTGGAAATTAACGCTTCATACCTAAAGCAAACACTGCATAAAGCATAAGACTGCTCAAGTTCCTAGACTTTATGCTGCTAGCACTGACAGACAAAACTATCCGACCCAGTAGTGTTTCATCTTAGGTCAAGTCCCTAAAAACCGAAGTCCCTATGAGGAAATAATAGATTTTAGTTAATTACCTGCCATGTCCATACACAGGATCTATCAAAGGTTCACTTGAATCTTCAATTTCATTTTTTATGTTTTCAATGCCCTAAAGAAACCAAGAATTCATTGGCTTATTTTAAAAACTAAAAATGAAAATTATGGTAGTTTAAAAACTGATCAATTTATACCATAAATTAATAAAACACAATTACTTAATTAACTTTTCTCCCAAAGAATTACTCAGATTTGAAATGGGGGGTGCATTTGAGATGATAATGGTGAGTAGTAGTCAGTCTAAGAATCTTTTATTTTCTTCCATGGGCTCCACATAAGAACACAGGTAACAGATCCAATGTTGGTATGTGGGTTAAAGGAGTAGAGAGAGAAAAAGAATGTTTAAGCTTCAAGAGGAGGGAGGAGAAAATTATTGTATCCCAAAGTTAACACTCACTTAACTTCAGGTGAAACTGTATTCAAACCTAATATACCTGCTAAGGCATCTGATGTATTTTCTTAGATCATTAAAAAAACTTATTGGCACTAAATACATACACACATGAATGCTAATAAAGATATGAATTTAAATACACAAAAGGTGTATCTGGTACATAAGAAAATGGAAGGTTTGCTTCTGATTGTGTGTTCTTACATATTGGTAATTCAAAGGTGCACTGACAAAATAAAATGTAGACTAGGGGGGCAGGAAGCTTCCTATTTTTCCTGAAAGCCAATTTTCAGATATTTTTAACCCCCCAAAAGAGCATCCAAATCTCTGAAGTCTAGATACTGGATAAGTACAAGAAGAGCTAGGCATTTTAACTCCATCAATTCCAAAATGACAAAGATAAACTGCCATTCATTGTGCTATTCACCTAACTTCAACCTTTGGTTCTATCTGATAACAGGCCATTTCTAAGAATTAAAGAGATGATGATCAGTAATCAAAATAGTAATGATTGTGTAAATATTACAGAAGGATACAAACAAGTGTGAGATCTTGCACTGGCCTTCTTTGTAAACAACTACACAAAACAGACTATGATACAGCCATGATGAATAATATGAACAAATGACATAATCACTGGGGAGAAAGGGCTCATCATTTTAAAGACCAGCTCAAGGAGAACAACTAGACATGATGGTTTTATTGGCTGTAAAGGACAAGGGACAGAGAAGGCATCAAAATTTTTGAGCATAAAAAATTGGGAGAATACTGAACGGTCACGATGAACTCATAAGAAACCAGTCATCTTAGATACCTCCATGACTGCCATTCCCCAACTGCTAATGAACTACCAAGTACTTTAAGTTCTTTCTCTTAAATATTCTCCTAAATGTGTTAAAATTTCTAAGTTTAAAACATGCTCCTTTTCTTTTCCATGGTCACTGCTCTGGCTTAGGTTCACCTATTTCAGTAACTACTTTTCCATTTTTTCCTGACTCTAGTCTTGTACTCCACACACCAACCCCCTCCAGTGCAACTCTGATACCAATTTAAAGAATCTTTTATCAACAAAAAGATCTCGTTACCCCATTGTTCACAATTTTTGTTTTGTTCTAAGTTTGGCCACATGAAAGGAAATCTTAAGTATTTCTGCACAGTATACAAGGATCTTCATATTCTGAGTCTTTTCTACGTAAATGCCCAGTCTCATCTTCCACAATTGCCTTTCTGGTATATTATGCTACACTAATACTGAACTACTTAAGAGTTTCCCAAATGTGTGTTATATCCCCAATTATAAAGGCATAATCGTATGCCTTTATACTTGCAGTTCCCACAGCTTGGAATATCTTCCCACAGCTATTCCGTCCAGAAAACTTCTCCTCATCCATCAAATGATCCCTACAATACAAGGTCTGCCCTTGACCTCACCAAATGAACTTTGGCATCCCTTCACCTATTTCCCACCATGCTTTGTGCATGCAACAAACAAATGAACACCAAAACACACTGCCATGATGGAAGTAACTATTAACGTGTCCACTTTTTTTTGTTTGTTTACAACACTGAAGAGGAATGATTTAAAAAAACTGTATCCCATATTATAAGTTTAGTTCCTAGCACAGAGTCAATGCCCAATAAACATCTGTCAAATGAATGAAGTCTGATTTCAGATACAGCAAATCTAGCAGGATAACTGAGACTTAACAGGCTGCTAGAGATGTGAGGTTGGCATTTGGGGAAAAGGGTAGGACTGGAAGTGTACATGTTGGAATTAACCACATAAAGGTAAGCTGAGAGAATAAAAGAGGTAAACAACAGGAAAAGATGGAAATGAAGCTATAAGCAAAAATGTAATTATGAGGCATTACAGAAAGAGAACTAGTGATGTATCAGGTAAGTTAAGAAGGGAGTGGGGTTTAGAAAGAGCTTCCAGAAGGAGTTAAGGGGTCAAGTGCAAGAAACTGCCAATATCAAAGAAAATAAAATTCCAAAGAACTGACTGTTCTTCATAACTAGAACATTACTGATAATCTCCGCAGTCCAGAAGATCATGGGTGAAAGCTGGAAAGTGGTTAAGTAACAGATGAGTGAAGAAAGAGAAGTCAATTCTTCATTATCAGCATAAGAGATTTTAATTCTGAGATTTAGAAACAACATGAAGAATAAAATTTCTCTTCACCTCAGGAAAAATACTAAACTCAAACTAATAAAAAACAGAAGAAGTATCTTCTTCAACAAACCTTTGTCAGTAACACAGAATACAGAAAAAGCAATACTCCAAATTTGTTTCCCCACACTGAATACTGGTCCAAGACAGCATCTTTTAATTCTGATAAACTTCTGAATGATCTTTTTCTGGGGAGGGGGAAAAGAATTAAGTATTAACAACATGATGAGACTGACTACATTCATAAATAGGAAAAATTTTTAATTGTCTTCTACATTAAAATGCATACATACAAATAGGAGATTTTTGTAAGTGTATCAAATTTTCAAATACAAATTTAGCCATTAAAGGCAAAAGCTACTGCTGACAACTGTCACTATCTATAATAGATACCATTAAAATAGAATGCCTACGTAGTAGGGACCTCTTCATCTCTCAGGTGAACTGTCTGGCAACAACTTCTTCAATGATCATACAGTTATTTAAGGAATGAGGTGGCCGTCTTCTAGGATATGGTTAAGAACAAAGAAAACTTGACTTTTTAAAGCCTGAAAATTATTTAACAAATATCTGAACACCAAAGATAAGGTGTACATTTGTGGCTTCTTTTAACATGTTATATTTCAAATCAAATGCCACCCGTAATTCTATCAACATAGCTATCCCTTACCTTTTATTTTATAACAAAAAATTTAAATACTCTGATGAAAATATGGTGCTTTTAATGAAAATTATAGAAAGCATATTTTGGCAAACAATAAATAATAATGCAAATATTTGTCACACTAGAAATCTTTATATTCAGTCAGACAAACATTAAGCTAAAATGATTTTTTCATTATAATGATGAAAAAGCTTTTAATGTTATGAAAGGGTATATTTCCATAGTTAATTTGGGAATCAGAATATTTTAAGTACACATTTACAAATTATTTTTTTTTTGAAATCGGAAAACAAATTAATCCTCAAGCATACAAATCTAACTACCTTTCCACAGTACGAACAGACTTAAAATGGCAATGTGTCCAGAAGGTAAGTATTTTAAATGTTCCAACGTTACTTACTGAATTAATGCATGAAATCGCTCAAAGCCAAGCTCTTCGACAGCCAAGGCAGCTATACATAAAAGACACTTTTCAGCACTACACATGGCAAATAAATGACACAAGATACACACAGCAGGCTGTAAATACTTTCAAGCAATTAAAAGTTTCCCTCTTTCCTTACTCCCTTAAAGTTCTCAGTTTATTTTCAACTTTACTGTAACATAAATTTATATTTCAACATCTTAGTTACCATGATTATAACTAAAATGGATTTAATACTGAGGATGGAGAAGGGTGATTAAATAATAAACATTTCTTTTTTAATTCAGTTGTGCTGAAATCGTTACAATATGAGAAATTATTGACAATCATAGTGCTTCACACATAGTTGTAATGTGTCCTGCGCTTTAAATAATCTTTCAATTCATAGCGCCAAGTAAAATCCTCATAGCTAACCTTCCTCCTACATAATATAAAATCTTTAGGCTTGATGCTTAATTATTAAACAGATGTATATAAAAAGGCAGAGCACTTTGAAAGCACACAGGTTCAACGACAGCTATAAGTTTGTTTCCGCATTTATTTGCATAACTGTTGGGAAGTTTTCAGTAACTTATTTAGATTACGTTTATTAATACAGTACAATTATAAGTTTTTAAGAAATCAAAGGTAAAGTTTACTTAACACTTTTCTAAGTGCCAGGCCCCTTTCTAAATGCTCTACGGGCCTTAACCTCATTTAATCCTCAAACAACCCTATTACCCCATTTTACAGAGGAGGAACCTGAAGCCCAGAGAAGAATCCTCCCAAGAGCCCAAAGCAATAAACAGCAGAGCTGAGATCCGAACCCAGATAGTCTCAGCTGCCCAAAGATGAAGTCTTTAAAGATATCCTACACGGATCAAAATGCCTACTCTCATTTATCACAATGAACAATTTCATATATATTTTATACAGTAAATCTTAGTACTTTCAAATATTAATTCTCACTAGACAACTGAATTGATTCGTTATGAAATCAAAATTAAAATTTTGATTTACAATGTAAAATGTCACATTATTCTAGCCTTCCAAAGTCCAGTTTTAATTTTCAAATGTTTCAAATTACTTTTTTAAATCTTTAAAAGTCCAAAAGGATTAATTTAAATAATCTTTTGATTTGTGTGTGGGAAACAAACTGAAATTGAACCTGAATATTCACTACTGCAAACAAGTGTGCATTACCAAAAGCCAAAACTACACACCACACAAGCCAATGAAATTAACGTTTGTACAGAATGTAATACTGACAAGGAGGAAAACAGTTCATGTTTAAAATTTCAGGATAAAATAAAAATTCTACCTAATCTTTTCCAAACTGTAATTGTTCTGCAGTGCCTGATTATCTGAATCATTTTACTGGGTATATACTATGAAAGTTGACATCAAGATAGTAATTTAGAGAAAAGAGGCAAGCAAAATAAAAAGCTTAGCAGGCAGGATGGTGGAAAAATATAACACAAGAAAAAGAACATAGCTGGGAATAAAGGAAGGAACAGGTAAAACAGATTGTTATATGGAATAAAAATTTTAATATAAGTTCATTTCATTGTCAACATCTAAGGTGAATTTTCAAATTTTCAGTTACCAAAACTTTTCAAATTTATACCACATTAAAAACGAATATCAAATATAGCTTCATTTCATGTCCATTTTTAAAATGAGACAAAGTAAACTGGAAAATTACTAAACTATGTTTTTTGGAGGGGAATTCAATATAATATGCCCACCTAAATGAATCACTGAAGTGCCAAAGTTAATGAATCATGAGGCCATTTAACCTAAAGCTTTTTAACCTATCAACACAGAAATGTACAGCACATCCCAGGGAGCACACAGTATACTAGGATACTAATGAAAAATGTTACAAGAAAAGATCTCACTATTTTCTTACAAATTAATACGCAGACCAGTTTTAAGCACATATTCTTTAAAACCACTTCTAACTAGTTCAATTATTCCTATTAAAATTTTAGTATCTTAAACAACACTTTTAACCATGCTTACATGCAAGCCAGTAAAACCTGGAAAGTGTTTTAAAACCAGTGTCAATGACACATTTTTTGACTATCAACCTTGTGAATACTTGTTTTCTTCAATTGTCATTATCAACTCTAAAAATATATTAAATTCTCTTTGAAAGGCTATGTTTGAAAGGCCTGAAAAGGAAATGCCATTCAACTGTTTAAATTTTAAAAATTCTTCCTTGCAAATGCACTATTAGTAGAATCTGCCACTGTAACTGCAAAGGTGAGAGAGAGAAGGCGCTGACATCACAGAGATGGTTCAGCTCAAGGAGGCAATGTGCCTCACAATCCCACCAGGAAAGCCAGGTGTGCGTCTCAAGCAACTGAAATCTACTTTCTAGAAACTGGGTGTCTAGTTTCTCTAAAAACAAGTTCCGCAGAGATGATAGTTAATGGATTGCACCACAGGTAGATTAAGTCACTTATTCAATATAAGCACCTGGAACTACCAATTATCAAAAGCAACCTACTGGCAAGTTAATTCCTGCAAAGAAAACCAGAAAAGCAACTCTTTTTATCTAGTTTCTGTACCATCAGAAGTCTCCATTTTACTAGCTCATTTTGGCAGTTTTTAGGTCAACTATGTAAGAATTTTCAAATACTAAAGACCATAGAATTCTTGTGAATGAGAACAGCTGTTATTTAATTTATCTTAAAGAGAAATCTTCAAAGTATGAAAAACTTAAATGAATGCAAAATTAAAACTCATAATTAAAACTATCTTAAAATAATTCATCCATAGTAACCATGTCCAAGAAGTTCAGGAGGAAAAGAAACAACACGTAGTGAAGAAAAACGTCCCCTTCTTTACTTTAGGAAACAACTAAAGATATTTAAGACATTTTCCAATGTTAAAAAAAAAACAAACTCATTTTTCCCCAATACCAGAGAAAACATTAAGGTATTTGAAATGAAAGAATATAGAAACATGTTATTTAAGCTTTCTAAACGAGAGTTCCAAAGCTCAAAAGAGACTGTCATCAAGCAGAAGTCAACTAGAAATTTTACCTAAGTTTATTTTGAGAGATGCATTTCCTGTTTTTTCAAAAATGAAAGAAAAAATAAACAATGTAACATCCTCTAGTTAATTTAAAATAATCAAAAGGGAAATGAAAAATACTAACAAAGCTCATGAATTAAGCTTAGGCTAAAAAAGAGACCTTATAAAATGTTTAAAGCTTTTTTCCTTTAAAATTTTCAATAGTTTTATTTAAACAAACATACAAGAAATTACTTCAGGAAATCAAAGTGTATCTTACAAGAATGGTCCATTTGGCAACTAGACTGTGCAGGACTCCCAGGAAGACCAGCAGTCTCCTCAGCCGTCTTTCCTCTTAACCATGAAGCCAAGCAGTACGGGCCAGAGTCGCTACAACAAGCAGTTTCTAAAATAGCACATAAGGTGTGACAAAGGAGTTCCTTCCGCTCTCCCTCTAAAAATAACCAAAGGGTAAGTTATAACGGTTGTCTGTAGGGAAAAAAATCCTGTCATAAATAACAATATTAAGAATGCATTAATTTAATGGTGAAAATCAAGCATTTTTAGTGGAGGAAAAATCCATAAACCACCGATCTTAAACTACAGTTCAGAAAAATGTGCTTGAGGGTTAAAATGTCACCTCTGTTAAATATTTCCATTAATGAGAAAAAGAATCCTGGAAAATGCAGAATTAAACATAAGAAGAAAGAATATGCTACGTGGAATAACCTGATACTGATCGCCCCTTTCTTAGGCTGCAAATGGAGCCTTTCAGCCATGAGGATTCCTTTATTGTAGAACCAGGCCAGCGTATGGGCCTGCTGAGACCTCTGTTTTTCCCCATTTCTGAATTAGTCTAACGTCTTTAATCTCCCAGTTCCACAGGGGTAAGGATAATAAGATAACACACCGTCAGCACACACAATACCACCATCCGTTACATTAGCAGAGGCCACAGCGGTTATGCTGCATAATACAGAAACCACCGATACTGTATTGCAGTGATTTGAGCATTAGACATTTACAGAAAATAGCACAAATGCACAATTTCTTCCTGAACCTTAGCCACCCTCCCCCTTTCAAGCAGTATTAATCTCCAGAAGTAGTACCATTTTCTGAAACTTTCAAACAAAGGGGATAAGATGTATACACATCCTATGTAAAATTTTATGCCGGAACAAGCTTTCTCTCTCTCCTAATTAAAAGTTCTTTAAAAACAGGAACTGTGCCATTCACCCTCTAGCCACCAGAGCATTTACGACATTTATGACAATGCTACATAAATTTTTTTATCCATATGAATATATTTCTGTGCAAGGAATATTATAAATTTTATTAATAAAATCTTCATGTAAATAATAGTATTTTTTGAATAGTTTCTTCTCTCCTCAAATTTATTTTGCATTTTGGCTATTAATTAATTAAAAATACATGACAGTGACACTTTTAACTCAAGTTCACAACCACTAGTAGAGTCTACCTGCATGGTTTGGAATGGAAGCTGTTTTGCCCTTATATACAAAACCGCAATTATAATATATCCCACCTTCTTTCAGCGGTTACTGTGAGTTCACATAAAACTGTGCAAGTGAAGGAAATATCTTTGTAAACTGTCAAGCAGGATGCAAATGTCTGTTCTTATCAGGTAGCACATACAGTTCTCTGACTTAATCATATTGCAGAAGCCATGAAAGCTTCATTTGCAATTTAATTCAGAATTACTTGAGGTATTATCTGAATTGTGTAAGGCGTTATACTAAAAGATGCAGGAATACAAAGATAATTCTGACTTTTTGCTCAAAGCTAAATAAGACAAAACAAACATAAATGACTATCCTTATAGTATGCTATCATTTAATAGTTCAGGGAAATGCCCCAAAGGATTTTTCCCTTAGGGTAATATCCTGTCTTATACCTCTTAGGAAAGACAAATTTGGAAATATACATTTTAAAATTTGGAGTCATCCATGAAACTTTCTGAGACATTTAAAAAGTAAATCTCAGGAAAAAGTAACCCACTCATAGTTTACTTTTTAAGACAGATAATTTCAACTAAATTACTGCCAATGAATACTGCATGGATCATCTATAAAATAGAAGATGGAGTAAAAGTTGATAAAAGACAGCTATCATACCTTGGCAATCCCTCCAAGAAGACTTCTCAGAAGAAAACAGGAGCTTCTTCAAAAGAAATGCCTTTATAAATTAAAGCAATAATTATTAGAATGTATTATAAACATACCTTACATCATTCTTTTATTTTAAAATGGAAAATAAAACTAATTTGCACCTCCTTTCTGATCTTTTGAATAGTGCTATAAAAATTTCAAATGGCTTCCCTTCACGTTCAACAGTAACTGAGCATAATTACTTACTCTGAATATACTACTATAAGCTTGATTCTACATCCATACAATTCTTCCTCCTTTATAATACATATTTTCTGTCAAAGAGAAAAACTGACTCAAAATAATAACCACATAACTGGAAAATTAAAGAAATTTACTGCTCCATTCACAAAGTGAAGGCCCTTTAGACCAGGAAAAAATCTGTATTTCTCTTTGATTCCTTAGAGGAAAAGAAATCTAAATACAAAAGTGGTTCTGCTCTCCTAGCTCTGATTTATGACACAAGATGACCAAGGTGTGGGTCATCACTTTGTTACAAGGAGTCCTAACTTCCTGGTTTAACTCATAAAGCTTTAAGATTCCAAAGAAAAAACAAACTCATTTCTAACCTTTCCTTAAGTGAGCCAACTATGTTCCATTGGTGATTTGATAGATAACAGTTCAGTGTGTAACAGTGTTTCCTTCTCAAAGTGTAGCTCAAGGACTATTTGCATCCTAGTCACCTGACTTGTTTATTTAAAAGGCAGATTCTGACACTCCACCTATTTTATCTCTAGGGGGCAGATTCAAGAAAAAAGCGGTTACTATGGTGATTCTTACTCACAGGTGTTTGAAAACAGTAGTATTCAGATAAGAGGACTGCTTATAGTCAGACAGACCTAGATTTGAATCCTGGTTTCATTACTTTACTAATTAAAAATAATAATAGCACAAACTTTAAAAGGTTGTAGTGAGGATTATATGAGATAAACTATTAATACACTTAGCACAGTACCTGGTACCTAATAAGCAATCAATTCAAAGTATTTTAAAAAAAAATAAGTAACGTTCTGTAATATTCACGTTGAAATAAAATCTACAAATACTACAACCAAGTGCTTCTGATTCCCCCCACCCACCCAATAACAAAAGCCATAAAACTAATATAACTACACTTGAAAACTTTGGAATGGTGAATGGGACAACCATTATTTCAACACTAATAGAACCACCATTAGCATTTTGATATACTTCCTTCCAGTCTTCCTTTCATACCTGTTTTAAATTTTATTTTAAGTGAGAAGCATAATGGGTACGTGATTGTTTTCCACTTTTCTGTTTTCCCACACAATTCATAACTTTAACTCTTAATCTCTACATGTCTATTCAAGCTATTAAAATTTATTTAAACATTAGTCCATGTTTAAACTACATTACTGTGCATTACATTGTTTGCCATTTTTTATACTATAAAATATATAATATATATATAAATATATGTTTTATATATATATAAATATATATAAAATATATCTGGACTTGCTCTAAAAAAGCTTCTTCTTGAATACAACCTTTTCCATATTAAGGATTATTTCTTTAGGAAAGATCCACAGAAGTACAATTATTCTCATCAAAGAATCTGCATTATCATGGTTCCAATTATAACGTAAAATTCCTTCTCTAGGTCAAAGTACCAATTTGTACTACATAGAGGTATCTGAGTATGCCAGCATCACCCTACCCTTATATGCACTGCCAATTATTTCATATCTAAAGATTAGAAAGAGTAAGCATAGAATCTAGTTAAAGTTTTATTTGTACTTTCTTGGATTCCTAGAGAGGTTGGACATCTCGATTCCTTGGTTGTCCAGCATCATACCACCTGTCATGACTGCATACACTTGCCCGTTTCACCTCTGAGGTTTTAGTGTTTTTCTAACCAATTTGTAGTTCTCTGTATAAGAAAGACACTGATTTATTGCTAATATTACCTCACATTTTTTTCTGAGCCTGGAACTCATCTTTTATCTTAGTTGGTAATGCATTATTTTCAGCTTTCTGTGCTTATTATATCAAGAATAAACTTGGTATATGCTACAAATAACCTAAATTCAGTTTTTCCCCTCAAATTATCAACCAGTCCTATCAGTGACACTTAGTAAACATTTTATTTCACCACTGATTTATATTCCTTCTTATCATGGTATGTGATTAATTCTTGGTAAATTATTATATGTAATGTGGTCTACTACTGTATTATCTATCGGGTTCCACAATATGCCTATTCTTCTAGCAAAAGTGTCATGTTCTAGTTTATATAGTTTAAAAAAGTGTTAATATCTGGACTCGCACATTTCCCTTCATCACTCTTAGTAATTTAGTTTTGACTTTTACATTGAAATATTAATATAAACAAAATTCTTCTATGAATGAAAACATTTATATGACTACGAAGCTAAATTACTACCTCAAAGATACATCACAGTTTTGAACATTACAATTAACCCTTGTTACATAGCAACCCCACTTGTAAAAATAACTACCATTTTGGAATATACTAAATTTTATAAACATGAAACTGCTGTGATTTACTTTGATTTAACTGTATTCAAAGACTTGAAATAAAGACCCTAAGGGTATTATTATTATGGTCCAAGAGGGTCTATGTTAATATAATCTAACATGCATATGAACAGGACAAGTAATCTTCAAATTCAGGTAAGATTCCTACTAGCAACCAAAATCTGTCTCAATTACTCAAAATAACAGCCTCATAACTAATTTATAGTTAAATTTTATTCTTTATACTCTGTAATCCCCAGGCAAAGCTCAAACATTCAAGTTTTTCTAAAATTTTTTTTGTAAATCTACTAATGAAAAAAAAATGTGTCAACTTTACTCTTCAAAGAAATAAAACAACAACCTACAAAGGATATATTTCAGAATGAACCATAAAGGAAAACTTCTTTTCTCCTTCAGAAAATACATTTTAAATTTAATAATGTAAGTGTATGGAGTATAAGGTTTGAGAGACAAATTTACTTTGCAGCTAACAGTTCAGGAATGCATTCTTTATGCCCAATGAATAATAAATACCACATTAAATATGTATTTTCAAAATGTGCTGATTAAAACAAACAATAAATTCAAGCTTCTTTTATAACAGTTCTAAAGTTATACTCCTGTTCAGACATTGTAAATATTATAGCAAACTGAAAATTCAATTCTCCATTTTAATAACGTAATGGTTTATAGCAAATCAGCCTCTGAATTTCAAACAATGCAACACAAAAAGATTCAAAATCAAATACATACATTGAGATTCACTCTACCTTTTGCCGAAAGAAAAAACCTTTTTTTTATTTTGGGGATTCTGTTTGAAATTGGTTGCTACTAATTTTATTTTAAAGACCAAAGCTAGAGCCTAAAACAGTATATACTGTCAACTTATTTTAAAATTTGATAAAGTTTTAGGCCATGAAAATATTAATGCATCTTCAACTTTTTAGAAAAACCGTTTTTAAAGATAGAACAAATGTAAATAGTACCACTGCTACGGTGTCACTATCTTTGGCATAAAATGTTATTACTCAACAGATCACTGTATAAGAGAGATGCCATGATCATTAACTCCAAATTTTCTGAAAGTCAGAGAACACCTACTATGTTTTCTTGAAAATAAAGAGAGCCAAATGGCTATTGCTGTGTAACCTACTCATGTTCTGAAATCATTTTTATTTTGGATATTTAAAGCAATTGACAAGAACAAAAGTTAGGTAACTGATCATGCCTCATGATTACAGAGTACAGGTATTAGAAAACAGAAAGTAAAGCATGAAACGTTGGAACACGTCCCTCAAAGGAGTTGGTAAAGTAGCAGTCTATGTTACCTGAACGGGTGCAATAACAGCACAGGGGCCACCTTCAAACTGTTCTAATGCAGATCCCTCTGATTCACTAAACACAAACCCTAAAAATGAAAGCAAGTAGCAAAGATTAAAAATGTAATTCAAGTAGTAGCTAAAAGAATTTTTAATGTACTTTGCTTTGAGAAAGATCACTTATCACAACAGCAAAATATCCTCAAGTCAGTCAAGTGCAGTGGTTCTTAACCTTTTGGAGGATAAAGGAGCTCTTTGAAAAAAGATATGGAACCTAGGCTCCCTGCCAAATGCACATAAACACACACACACACACACACACAATTTTGCATCCAGGGACCCCACTAAGTGGACCAGAGAGATAAAGTGTGGCCTTCAGTAAAAGGACACTAAATCTGATTTTTAAATAATTTACTGAAAGGAAGACTTGACAGTCTACGTACTGAATTTAAACAGATATTTTAGGACCCTTTTCAGAAAGTATCTTTTTTAGTTTCAATCTTTGAGTCACATTCTCTAAGCTAAAAATTAAAGAACATCATACACAGTGCATGTGGCCATATTGGTTCTATCTTAATTTAAACACTACCCAACTAGCATCTAGTTGGGTGTGAGTATCTAGTACAAGTTCCTGCAGAGAGCACCGGCACACTGCAGAGAGCTTGGGGCCGGAAGTCAGGAGAAGTGAGTTACTATCTGTATAAGCTTCAGGAAATCATTTCACCTCCCTAGGCCTCATACTTAGCTTTAAAATGATCACTTCCAATTCCAACATGCTAGGAATGTGTGAAATTTCACTAATGGTCATAATTCTTACATTTATTTAACAAACATTTAATGACCCTGAGATACTATACCAAGCATCTACGATATATAAATGACGTGAACGACAAAGTCCCTAGTCTGGAGAAGCCAACAGTCCAGGTGAAGACAGACATCTGAACAAATAATTACTAAGATGAAGGGATAAACGAATGTTATAACAGAAGTATGAAGTGTTGAGGATACACAAAGTAGTGACTTGATCTGAGTCAAGTCATACCAGCTAACTTTAAGGCTGACCTTGAACAGAAATTTATCAGAGAGGCAAGGGTGGCAGAATGACTTTCAGGTAAAGAAAATACCTTTATTAAAGGAAAGAGGTTTCGTAAGAGCAGGACAAGTTTATGGATCAGAGGGAGCGTTAATGCAGCCAAAGGGCAGTATGGAGGCACACGGGAGAGATGGGAAAGGGGAGGAGGGAGAGCTGACAGGATGTTAATACTGGGAAGGGCCACACCATGACAAGTACTAATTAAAGGAGTAATACAATCATACTGGTAGTTTTTTCTTTTTTAAAGGACCAGAATGGGGAAGAGGCCATTTCAACACACCTATACAGTGCCAAACTAATAAAAGAAACTTAAGTGTGGAGGGAAGACACTATATCCAAACAGTATTTCTAAGGTAAAAATTAATATTTGATGAATATGTGCAAGTGGGGAAAGGCTTGGGACATAAGAAATTAGAACTGACTGACGTTTCTAGCTTGAGACACTAGATAGCAGGACAGATAAGAAACAGTATGAAGCTTCCCATTCCATCCCACCTCCTCTCTCTTTACCCTTCAATCTCTCTTTCAAACAGTATTTAAATGTATCTCACATATTTAAAAACAAAAAAAAATTCTCTTCAAGATTCTACCAAAAGGTCCTTGGTATTTACCCAAAGGAGTTGAAAACTTATGTCCACACACAAAAACCTGCACACATTGTTTACTGCACCTTTATTCCTAATTGCCAAAACTTGCAAGCAGCCAAGATGTCCTTCAGTAGGTGAATGGATAAATAGTACATATTATTCAGCATTTAAAAAATATTAGCTTGCAAGTTGTGAAAAGACATGGAGGAACCTTAATTACATATTACTAAGTGAAAGAAACCAATCTGAAAAGGCTACATACCATATGATTCTAACCATATGACAGTCTGAAAAAGGCAAAACTATGCAGACAGTAAGAAGATCGGTGGCTGCCAAGAGGAGGGGAATGGGTGAAGGGTTGAACAGACAAGGCACAGAGGATTTTTAGGGCAGTGAAAATACTCTGATCTTATGATGATGGATACATTCCATTACACATTTGTCTCGACCCACAGGATGTGCCACACCAAGAATGAAAACTGTAGACTTTGGGTGATAATGATGAGTCCACGCAGGTTCAACACTGTAACAACCAACGTACTACTCTGGTGGGGGACACTGACAGTGGGGTGGGGGGCTGTGCATGTTGAGGGAGCAGGAGGTATGTGGGAAATCTCTGTATCTTGCCCACAGTTTTGCTGTGAACCTAAGATTGTTCTAAAAAGTAAAGTCTTAATTTAAAAAATCATTTGACCATAGAAACAACAACCACCACCTTCCACCCAAAACTCCAAACACCACTCTCTCAAAGCCCACCTAACTGTCTACATGCACTGTCTCAATTTCCTTACCTCCTAATTTACCCAACCCACAATAATTTGGTTTTCAACCTGTGACTGCACCAAACTCATTCTCACCAAATTCATCAATGACCAGACAGGCTATTTCTCAAGTCTTTCTTATTTCAGATGAATCTCCCAGAGAATCATCTGAAATGCTGACCACTGACTTCTGAAAATCTTTTGGCCCTTGGCTCTAGTGGTACATCTTGTTCCAAATTTTCCTTTTCTGATTCTTCTCAGTATGAGCGGTGATCAATTCCTTCTAAATGCTAATGTTCCTCAGGTCTTGGCTTTAGAATCTTTTTTCTTTGCATTCTCCCTGTGTAACTCATCTACTCACAAGGTTTCCATTATGGGTGATAATCCCAATAGAGCTCAGATGAGAACTCCAGACACAGACAGAATCCAAATTCCTCAACATGGTTTTGCATGGTCCAGCTTCTGCCTATATCTCCTCCCTCATCCTTTGCCACTCTCCTTCTTTAGGCTCTAGGCATGCTGAACTTCTTCCAGGCCCTCAAATATCCATTTTCTCTCTGGTTTCTTAACACTTTGAACATGTTGTTCCCTCCGCATGAAACACTTGCTAACACTTTCTCTGAAAAAATCGGACTTATCTTTAAGGCTTCACCTTAAGGTAAGGTCCTCTTGGTTCAAGGACCCAAAACATATCTCTACCCCATTTCTAGTCCACCTTCAGGTTCAAACCACCATCATCTTTCACTTAGAACACTGTTAAGAGTTTCCAACCAGGTCCCCCCATTCTGCCCACATTCCCACTCCCACCCCACCCCTTATCTATTCACCATAGTTACCAGAGAAGTATTTTAGAAACAGACATCAGGTTTTGTCACAGCCTGCAATGGCTTCTCATTGCAATTGCAATAAAACTCCTTTTCATGGCCTAAGAGACACTGTACGATCTATCAACCCCACCTTCCCTCAGTTCACTCTTACCTTCATCATCTACAGTGATCTTAGGCCCTCAGAACATCCCAAGGTCTTTACCTGGGGTCTTGATGCTTGCTGTTCCCTCTGCACGAAATGCTCTTTTTCCTTCTCTTGTCATATAGCTGAATCCTTCTCATCCTTAAAGACCCAGTTTAGGTATTAACTCCTCAGAGAGATATTCCCTGATAGGCCTATCTAAGTAGATCTTTCCCACCATCCCTCAGCACAACCAGTACTTATCATCATCTGTAATTATATGATTGTTCACTTGTTTGTCTTGCCTTACAAGTATCTTGCCTGCTCTATTAACTGTTTTCCTAGTATGTTATATAGTTAATAATAAATGCTTGCTGAAGTTTTGGGAGTGAAGATAATGGGGATGTTTGTTTCTAAATTCAGTCTCTAAAATGTGAAACAACAATTTGGTTGGGGAAACATGGGTCTGGAGCCCAGGGCAGGGTTTAGGATTAGAGATAGCAAGTTGAATCACCTTAAACATGGCAGTTAAAGTGAATGAGAACATGTAGAACACAGATAATGAAGCCGGTTAACATTTAAAAAAAAAAAAAAAAAGTGAGCAGACGCTGAAGCAGCAAAGGAGATTGACAAAGACTTGAAAGGTAAGAGAAAAAACACACTGAGGTCCTAGAAAGAAAAAATCAGCAGTCACCTGTTACAAATGCCGAGTGGAATAAAAACATTAAATGAAAATACTGGATTAAGCATGTCACTGGGAATACTAAAAAAAGAAATTTAGAATGCTGGGAAGAGCAGCCAAATTTTAAAGGGCTGAGGCATGATTCAGAATACAAGGAGAAAGAGAAAAGGCAAACTATTTGTTAAACAAGTGAAGGGGAAAAGGATGATGGCTTGAAGGGTAGTTGGATAAAGAATTATTATTTTACAGAGGGAAGGGCATGAGTTTAAAAGAAGGAAAAGAGTGATTAAATGGGAAAGAGAGAGTTTAAGGACTCCAAGTCCTGAAAGAACTGAGACAGTGTGGTGTGGTGGTGGTGGTCGTGGACTGAATAAAGATAGGTTCTCAAGGTGTGGCCTACAGACCCCGGGAAGTTCCAGAGACCCTTTAGGGGACCTGCTAGAGGTGAAAATCATTTTTATTATAATACTAACATATTTGCCCTTTTCACTGTGTTGATATTCACAGCGATGGTACAAAATGAACAGCAGGTTACATTACTGGTGCCTTAGCACACATTAGGTGACATTAAGCTGTACCAGCAGTCACTGTACTAGGAAACACCACAATATGCTCTCAAACACACAAAAAAGCCAATTTAACTTTAAAAAGCCCTTACTAATGCTAATCTTATTAAATCTTGACTTTGAATACAATGTACTTCAAAAAAATGGTCTGTGTGACAAAATGGGAACTACCCATAAAGCACCTCTGCTACATACCTTGAGCGATGATTGACAGATTCTCAAAGCACATGTGTAATTTTTTGAACTGTGAGCTGAGCTAACAGCTTTTCTGTGGAATGCTGTTTTTACTTTGAAGAGCTACTAACAAATTATGATTATTTAGACTTTTTCTCAGAAGTGAATGAAGTGAGCCTGATACTTCAAGGAAAATAACTTGACAGTATTTCTGCCAGTGATAAAATCTCAAGCTTTCAAGTAACAACTAAACTTCTGGAAAACTCAAGTCCAGCACTGTAGCTTGACAGCTTCTCAATACTCAGAGATTTTTCTGACAAGATCAGAAATAATGTGACTTTTGATATGGTATAACTATATGTGTTAACATTTAGAAGATCTGCATAAACCAGCAGACCGATAACTTCCAAATGACCAATGCACGCTGTTACAAATTAACGCATGGGTAAAAGATCCAGTCAAAGTACAAGACAAACCAATGAATTTCAATTTAACAGAGGACGAAAAGTTCACTGATGTGTCTTCAGATTCTGTATTTCAAGTAACCGCTAAGAAACTACCACTTGTTGAGTTTTGGTGCAGTGTCAAAGAAGAATATCCACAATTATCTGAAAACACTATTACAAGACTCCTACATTACCAACTGCATATCTGTGTGAAGCTGGATTTTCCGCAGATACTTCAACCGAAACAACATATTGTAACATATTGAAACAACATATTGTAACATATTGTTAAGACAGAACGGAGAAGCAAGTGGGAGAATCCACCTGTCTTCCTATGAACTAGACACTGAAGAGATTTTTTAAAATGTAAAATAATGCCACAGGCCTCATTATTTTTTTTTTTTTTTTCATATTGAAGCCTGTAATCGTTTTTAAGAATGTAACAGGGCCCTGAGTTTAACAAACTTGAGAAAAAGGAAATCTTAGCAGGCTTCCAAGTTAGACATACAGGCAAAGAGGAAGGGAGGAGATGCTGCTGATTGCGAGTGGGGGCCATGAGGGCATAGAAAATTGAGGAGAATGTTAATTCCAAAACACATAAGAAAAGCAGACAGGATAAAGAACTAAGAGAAATACTGAGGGCTCAGCTAAGGTTTAATTCCTACATGTGTATTGATGCTGACCACAATTTTCCCCAGCAACACACACCACCACCTTGGGAGAAACAGAATAGAGGATAAGAAAAATGCAGGATAAGAAATAGGTATGGTGGATGGGGCAAATGTAGTAAGGACAAATGAGAACTGAGGGTGCTGGTTATCACATCAAGACAACCAAATCTGACAGCCAATCTAGAAACAAGAGGTGAAGCCAAGGGGCCTCTGCTCTTCGTCTACCTCTTCTACTGGGAAGAAAGGGTCATTGGTGTTGGGCCTAAGTGCAGAGGTGAAACTAGGCTCTTTCAAACTTCCAGCGTATGTGATAAACAGGTCTCAGTAATGGATTCTTGCCTTCCTTAAAATGACTAATAATGTAACTCAATTTTCAAGATCCATGGGTGGGGCTTTTAGATGGAAATGCATTCTGATAAGTCGCTTTTGTACTTTAGAGATAAAAACCCCAGGGAGAGAATTCTAGGCAGATCTGCTTTATGCCAAATTCTGTTTAATTACAGTATATATGCTTGAGTGTGTTATTTGATAATGAACAAAGGCTCTTAGAGCTTAAAAATGAAATAAAGTTAGACAAATGGAAATTATTCTATCCTAAAACAGGATAATGCTAAGTAGGCACCCTCTTTTATAATAAGGTTTCACTTGAGTTTGAATTTTTTAGGATACAGTTATTTTTCTTGTCAAGTGTTCTCATATTCATCTTATTTCCTAGTTTTAAGAGGAATTAACTTATCACAAAATGGCTGTCTTCCTAATTAGATCTGAAATAGGCCATCTAAAGCATCTGATCTTAAATATACGATTTTGTATCACATTCCACAGCACTACAGACATAGAAGTCTTTCTCAGTTCTACAGCTCATAACTAATTTAAACCTGAGTCATGAACCTCTTTGCAATTTCCCAGTCTTTTATTTTCATATGACTGACTTAAATTATTCAAACCAGTTTGACAACTACTGCCTCTATAGTTCTAGCCTTCCATGTTAACAAAAGGCCACAGAAAGACTTCACTTGTCACTATATGTCAGATAATACTGGTTGAGTGGAATCTGAACTGAGCCTTAGTTTCCTCATCTACAAAAGGAGGATAACTATTGATACATTTATCTTTTGCTACCTCTTGGGGTTGCTGTAAGATTTTCAAAACCTGTAAAGCCTAATACAGACGTAAGGTATTATGATAGATGCGTTGAGCTGAAAAACACATTATGTACTCAAAAGTACCAAGAAATTAACTTTGTCACATAAGCTTCCAAATTGTGAGTTTAAAAAAATTGGTTTTTAGGTGACATATGATGTAGGTAGGTGGGAGAAAGTAAAACCTATATTTGAAATAAAAGGATTCCATCAACAACAAAATCTCTGAAATGATATGACCCACAATATTAATTTACCTTCACTTTGGAAGACAAATTAACGATACTGGCGTATCATTTTAGTACTTTGGTAAAATGTTAAATCACATTATAATAGACATCATACTTTTGGACTTTAATCCAAATGCTTTAACTCCTGCATACAATTTATGCTTATATTTTAACTGATCCCTCACTTTTCCAAAGTTACTTAGAATCTTTTTTTTCCATATTACATAACAAAAATTGTCCTATACCGGAAAGTCCAAAACTCTAATTTCAATCCACTACAGCTCCCTCCCCATCTCCACCCCAAAACACCACTGAACTGCTATAAACTGACAAATTGGGCTTCTCTTCTAGCTAATCTTTAGGTGAAACAACGAAGTAACTTAAAACTTGAAGGAAGGGGGCCAAGAAAAGGAAAAAATGGGTTCTCAGAGTTTATAATTTAGACCAGGGTTGGCCTGTTTTTTAAATGCAGTTTTGGAACACAGCCATGCCCTTATTATCCAGGGCTGCTTTTGCTGCAATGGCAGAGATGAGACAGAGACAATAGAGGCACTGGCCCTTTAAAGAAAACATTTGCCAAACACTGGCTAGACAATCAGCACTGAAAAGAAAACAAATTCTCAATAAGTCAAAATGTTTGCCTTTGTAATAAGATTAACACTTACTTTTGTTAGATCTAGATGACTCTTATTTTGCTTCTGCTGGGATGATGTCAATGTGACCATTTCCTACTATCCTGGTCTAAGCCACGGTCTTTTACCCTTGCATTACTGCAACTGTCTCTCATTTGGTCTTGCTGTCTCACTCAATACACTACTGTCTATCCTCAAACTTAGCAGTCAGATCAGCCCTTTAAAAACCTGTCCTGTCGTGTCTCTCCTCTGCTCCAAACCTTCCAATGACCTCTCATCTCATTTAGAAGAAAAACCAAAGTTCTTACAACGGCCTATAAAATCTTAGTGATTTGGGCCATATTATTTCTTACACCATCTTTATCACTGTCCCGTTCCCTCATTCCCTCTCCAGCCAAACTAACCTCCTTCCTGTTCCTTGAACAAAAAGCCAGACGTATTCTGCATAAGTCATTAAGTCTTTTACGATGGCCATCCTCACTGCCTGGAACACTCTTCAGATACCTGCATGACTAACTCAGTTACTTCAATAGTCTGCTCAAATCTCACCTTAAAATGAGGCCCGTCCAGGCTACTTCACCCTGTAATTCCTTATTTCTCTCCCTTCTAGTATATATGCTTAACTTATGCTATATTATGTTTATCATTTGTCTTCCCTCCCACCCTATCAAGTCTAGGTCTGGAACACTGGTCAGTTTGTGGGAGAAGGGAAAGAAGGATAAATGTGCTTACAAATAAGGAGGTAGAAAATATACGCTTTTCTTTAAAAAGTATTATAGGCAATTGAGCAGGAGGGAAGCAGGCAGGAGTAGGGAGTAAATTTCCAAGTTAAAAAACAAAACAACTTCAAAGCTTTAAATAATGTGACTTATTGCCTTTAAACTAAAAACTGTAAAAAAAAAAAAAAAACCAAAATCAAAACCCTATTTTTTTCTTCTCTTAAGAAAAAGTATTTGCAGAAGAGAATGATCTAAAACTGTCAAATGAATTTTAAACAAACAAAAAAATATTATGTGCCACTCTTGCACTTACTGCTTTAACCTATTATCTAAAACTGCCGTAGCATTAAAAGAGAGAGAAAAACAAACAAAAATCCCAACTGCTGCAGCTGTTTAACATATCAAAGGAATTTAACACGACCAATTAACATGACCATTTAACATGACCAATCAATAAATGGAATATCCCTGGACATAGTTCTATGTCTCTTTACCCCAAACACCTCACACCTATAACTTGCTTCCAAAAGACTAATGAGATTACAGCTGTCAATTCAAAGCACAGATAGATGATGAAATAAAGACAAAGCTGATGTCACAGTACGAACGCAGTAAGGCAAGCGCACCAAAGCAGTGTCCTGTGCCCGTTCCCACAATCCCAAGTCACGGCCACAGCAATCGTCAGCAATGGTCTCTGCCTCCTCTAAGAATGGATAAATGAATACAAAGTTAACACAGCAAGATCGATGACAACATCCCTCTGAGTCAGAGGTGACAACTTAAAAGTACATATTTGGTTGCCTTAAAAATCATGATCACTTTAAGACCTTGAAGAATTACACAGCCACAATATAACCGCACTCTCTGTAGAGCAATAATCCTTTATTTTGAAATGGTATTGATTGAACAAATCTTGTAAAGGAACTTCTGTATGACTACAAGGTGGCAGAGCATTCTCATATGTCATTACGAAGTTCTCTTTTAGTGATTATCCATCAAATTAACAATAACTTCTTGCAACTGTCAGGGCACGGCCAGAGAGCGATCTTCGGCTTGGTTTACAATTAAACACTTTTTAAATCAAGCTACCCTTTTCTGAGCATTTACTCCATGTCAGATACTGTGCTAAGTGCCTAAACGAATTCACCTGCCTTTAATCCTCACAACAACCCTGTAAGATTGGCACTACTATTATCTGCACTCTACAGAGAAGGAAACTGAGGCTTAAGTAAGCTAAAAACCTTGAACCTAGAACCCAAGTATGCCTATTCCAAAGCCTGTTCTTAACCATTATTAGAACTGCCTCTCTGAATTCTCCTTGCCTCTGCATCACAGTACTAAAATAAATGAGGCTGAATATCACCTTATTCCGTGTTGTATTACTAATTAGTTAACAGGAAGGAAAACTTTTCTCAATCCTTCACAGTCTTGCGTACTTTAGGGCTGTTCACTATTAGGATAAGTAAGACAAACTGGAAAATAAATTTTAAAATCTGCAAATGTGGATGTCCAACATTTCAGAAAATATTAGTTAAGCGACATAATTAAATCTGTATAAAAAAAAAAGCCAAACTAATTACATGCCTGGTTGAGCCACACAAAGGAAAACAACAAAGGCAGCTGAATTAGGAAATGGGAGAGTTGGAATTCGTTCCCGGTTCTATCAATGTGTGCATCTTTGGCCTGGTCATTTAACCCTTCACAACTCATTTTTCTCATCTTCAGAACAAGAGTAATGAACTAAATAACCTACCTGGCTGTAATATATTACGATTCTAATTTTACCAGCTTTTACCAGTATCTGGGAAGAAGGAAGGGATTACTTAAACCCTGAACTTTTGTTACTAAATACACATTACGAAGTAAGGACTTAGATTTACTATGCTAAACTTCCCCCAAACCCTCTGAGAATCGGTATTTTCTAAATAAATATTTTAATAACAAAATGTTTTAGTAATAGTACTAACTAGCTATTATTTGTGTGCTTGGGATGTTTTACATACGTCCATTACTCATCCTCCCGACTCCAAACACTATGCTCTTAACCTCAACCTCACCATTGTCCCTTTTGAGTCACCTGAAGTAATATGCTCGTTGTGTTTTAATACTGAAACTTACGAGTTAGGGATGATCACTAATAAATATAAATAGATGGTGTTTTTTCATTTCATAATTACTCGCAGTATTAACAAAACTTCTTATATAACTCAAAAGCCTGTCTGGGTAATTAGATCGGCCCAGGAAGTCCTATGGACCATATTCCTTTGAACTGGAACAGATTCCCACACCACCTCAAAACCGGGTACACTTCGGGTCAAGGGAACAAACACTCTGCAGCCGCAACATTACATTTCTGCACCGAGTACCACGCCTAACCTCGCCTAACTGAAATACAAGCAACACAATCGCTTTCTGGAATTAACCACTGCGACTTTCACGTGGACTTCCCTCTCTCCAAAATGAGACCAAACGATCAGACTCGTTAGCGGGTAAAGATCCAGGCGGCCGGAGCCCTGCTGGAGGAACGGACGCCGGGGCACAGGGCACACCTTCAGTGTCACCCGCTGCTGCCCGGCAGCCGCCCCCTCCTCCTCTCCAACCCAAAGGCAGCCCAGGGAGTGGCAGGGGCGTCTCGGGTCTTTGGCGGCCCGCTGGCACCGTTCCCCTACTTAGCCTCTAACCCTCAAGGCAGGGAGGGCTTTTCTAGAAGTCCCGTTTCTGGGCTGAGCAGGGGAACCGGGACGGAGTGCGGGGCACGCGAGCGGCGTCACGGCTCGACTCTCGCGGGGCTAAAGGGAGCGGCGGCCGGAAGCCAGAGTCCAGCCAGGGTACCTTGCGTCCAGCGGCAGAAGATGGTGTCAGAGAGACCGGGGCTGCTCTTGGAGCCCCACACCAGCTCCATCAGCTCTTTAGTCAGTTCGGACATGATGGGGTACCGGCGAGCGGGTCTTGGCTTTCCGGACTCCTGCCCCGGCACATGGGGAAGGGGCGGCTTCGGAGACCGGCGTGGCGGGACGGCAGCGGCAAACGAGCTGGAAGGTTAGACGCAAGGAAGGCAACAGCAGAGAGACCTACTTGCAGGGACCGAGCCTGTCAAGCCCCCTCGGAGCCGCAGCGAGGAGTTTCCCGCACCGGAAGTACTGGGGCCACTTCCGGCTTCTCTTTCACTACCGCCCCCAAGGCCGGAGGGCCAGGCGGCGCCTCCCCGGAAGCGGAAGTGCGGGGGCGGTGTTGGGAAGAGCCGAGGGCGGCTTGGCGAGCACCTGGCGATTTCTGAGCTCAATCCCAGGGCCCGGTGGTGCGGTGGCGTCTTTTGTGTTGGGAGAAGCGTCGCGTCCCGTGGGCGCTGGCACATTCCTACACCTGGAGTACCCCCTTCCTGTCCGCGCTGCTTTGGCCTTAGCTGGGGTGTCAGAGGCCCAAGCCCTAGGGCCCAGAAACATGGCCTATACCTTAAAATGTGTAATATTAATTCTGCCAAACCAGAGCTTTGAGACGATGGTTGAATCTCCGAGAGGAAACATCTGTGTCTGTGTCGAGGAGCCGCCGATAAATTGAAGGCTGTCAGCCTCTTGCTCAGTCATATAAAGTCAAACCAACTATTAACAGAACCGAAAAATGTCGCGTAATGGGCACTGGAAATGCCTCTCCCAGGTGTCTAACGCAGAATTACAAAGCTACTTAGAGGAAAACAGATTCAAAGCGGCCTGTTTGTAAATGGTAGTGCAATTTCATCTACAGCTTTCTAGACTGTAGGGTGTGTGGGCTAAAGACCAGGTTATAAATCATTGACAAGCATTCAGTTAAATTTAGTTTGGGTGAAAACTTCTCTGTGCTGCTTCAAAAGAAGGGAATTTATTCTGGCTGAGCTTTGAATTTACAACGAAAAGGCAAACTCTGATGGGTTTCTTTCAGGTAGCAAGTAAGAGGGTGTGCTAATTTATACTTTATTTCCGACTTAGGCAACCCTTGCTGTAGTTAAAAGGAACTGTTCAAAGTGCCTGAACCATACCCATAGCCTTCCTCCTAATTGTTATTCCCTTCGGAATATCCTTTATCTTACTATTTTTTCAAACCAAATCTTACCCATTCTTCAGGACGTAGTATAAGTTGGCACTTTGTAGTAAAGCTTTCTCCAGTTATTAAAACCTAAAGGAAAACTTGTAGCTTCTGAAATTTCATACTACCTTATCTATAACTTGCTTTTATTTGCAAAGAATTATTTACTCTTCTCATGCGGTATATGTTTATGGAAGCCAAGGAGCTGTCTTATTCATGGCACCTAATACACAGCCTTGAATATACCTGGGTCTCAGTACCTGTTAGATGACAGAATGAAACTTGTCTTTATTGGAACTTAAGAATTCACTATCTTTCAGTAAGTGAGGGAACCAGGGGAAGTACCATTGACTGGTCCAATTAAATATTTAATATTTGCATGGGTGATTTACAATTTGCATAATTATTTCACTTCCTGAAAGACAGAGAAGGGTCAATGTTCATAGATCCTGTAAGTGGCAGAACTCTTAAGTTGAGGTGTTTGCCACATTTGGTTTCCTTCCATTAATATACAGATAGTAGTTATAGATTTGACTAACTGTCCATAGATAGAAAAAGCTATACTTTCAAAAGATTTTTGAAAATGAATTATTTCTTGATCTGTGATTTTTCTTAGTTTCGGGCTATGGGGAAGCTGGCAAAATCTTGGGTAGACATTGATATGTATGTTCTTTCCACCTTTAGATTGTAGTCTTTATTTGCAGTGTTCTGCATTTTTTAATTAGCAGGACATATTTTTAAGTAGGAATATTTGATTAATGTTAAATTATTTATGTTCCTTAATTATTCATTACTTACTGCATTTAAATCGTGAACTTGCTTAAATTAGAGTAAAAATGCAAATTAATCGTCATTTAAAATGTTCTTATTCAGTAATTACCTAGAAAAATAAAAATTGCAAACAGTCAAGTTTGTTGCATATATTTCTGGTACAGCACAATAAAGCCTTTTTCTTTTTTTATAATGACTTGAAAATTATGTAAATTTCCTTCGGAGTATTTATCTTACTCCATACTTTACCATACTATTATTTTTTTTCCTTAGGACCATCTATGGTTTTGATTAAATTGATGTGTCTCATTAAGATGCACATAGGTTGCATAAAAGATCTTTAATCCTAAAACAGAGTTTCCTGTTCACACATTAAGTTTTATTTGTGGTATTTCTCTTTCTTTCAAATTCAAGTCAGGGCACTTCCATAAAACTGGGCTTAGATTTCCATAATAATTAATTCTCTTTAGCCATCTTTACTACTTCACGGAAGCAGTATTAATTACTCATTATCAAACACTAACTCTGTGCTTAATTATCTTTTTGTCTTCCCCCAAATTTGCCTGTCAACTAAAAGCAAAACAGCTTCATTACCAGGTTCTTAGCAAGTATCGTGAAAAGAACAATTCTCTAACTAAAAGCCCTTGACTCCTAATTTAGTGTATTTGCACTACCACTTATTTAGGAGAAATCAATCTTTCAAAAAACCTGCCCTTCAATAAGATTAATAAGTTCTAGGCAGGTTGCTAAGACAATCCCCTACTCATTTATTAATAAAACTATTTAATTTATATGCCCTATATCTTCCAATAACAGTGTAAATCTATCAGGCAAATGAAACTCTTTCCTTTGCATGACCCTAACCTCATCTCAGCAGGATAATTTTCCTATCAAGCATACCAAGTTCCTTTTAAACCCACCATTGTCATACTCAAGTATAACACAGTGTGTCATTTCCCAAAGCATTGCCTACGAACATTAATACCTGGTGGAAAAGGGGTTCTATCATTAAATGCGGGGTTAAATAAAGTTAAACAAGAGATGGGATTATATTCAGGGTTAAAAGACACCTAAGTGTCCATTATCGGATGAATGGATAAAGAAGATGTGGCACATATATACAATGGAATATTACTCAGCCATAAAAAGAAACGAAATTGAGCTATTTGTAATGAGGTGGATAGACCTAGAGTCTGTCCTACAGAGTGAAGTAAGTCAGAAAGAGAAAGACAAATACCGTATGCTAACACATATATATGGAATTTAAGAAAAAAAATGTCATGAAGAACCTAGGGGTAAGACAGGAATAAAGACACAGACCTACTAGAGAACGGACTTGAGGATATGGGGAGGGGGAAGGGTAAGCTGTGACAAAGCGAGAGAGAGGCATGGATATATATACAGTACCAAACGTAAGGTAGATAGCTAGTGGGAAGCAGCCGCATGGCAGAGGGAGATCAGCTCGGTGCTTTGTGACCGCCTGGAGGGGTGGGATAGGGAGGGTGGGAGGGAGGGAGAAGCAAGAGGGAAGAGATATGGGAACATATGTATATGTATAACTGATTCACTTTGTTATAAAGCAGAAACTAACCATTGTAGAGCAATTATACTCCAATTAAAAAAAAAGGACACATTTGAATCATTTTGTTCACTGAGCTTCTCATAGTTTATGTTCTGCAGAATACTGTTTGGGAATCACTGATATAATGGAATAGACTTTTGATAGGAATTAGAAAACTGAATGTTAGTTTTTATTTGGGTACTGTGACCTTGGATGAGTCACTTAACTCGCCATACTGTGCTTTCTTCATCTACAGAGAGGACTAACTGATCACCTCAATATCCCATTTACTTTAGATACTGCTCAACTTCTATGATTTAAAAAATTGGCTGTTTAGAAGTTTAAATATATGGAAGGAGTGAGAAGGAAAAGAATGTTGAGCAAGCATAAAGAGTAAACAAATAATTTAACATTATTCTTCACTAACACATAGAATAAAAGAAGTTAATTTGCCACTGGTCACTTACTTGTGCTAACATTTTAACTCAGATCCAATCCAAACTTGCGAATTAATCCAGAACCAGCTGTATTAGATGAGTACATAATATATGCACACTTGGATGTGTCATAGGTGCTTCAAACTCAGTATGTGCCAAATCAAACATCTTTCCCCATAAAACCTGCTCCCCTTTCAATGTTTCATAATCAGTGAATGGTGCCATTATCCATAAAAAAGCACATTTTTAAAAACATCTTTATTGGAGTATAATTGTTTTACAGTGGTGTGTTAGTTTCTGCTATATAACAAAGTGAATCAGCTATACATATATCTCCATATCCCCGCCCTCTTGCGACTCCCTCCCACCCTCCCTATCCCACCCCTCTAGGTGGTCACAAAGCACCGAGCTGATCTCCCCGTGCGATGCAGCAAAAGCACATTTTTTAATGGTACCAATAAATAACTTCTTTGAGCCTCAGTTGCCACATATATAAAATAAGCTTATTAATAAGAATTACATCGTACAGCGATTATGGGATTTAACAGAGTACGTAAAAGATATATGCACGATGAAAAATCCTATTCTTATATTAATGGTTTGAACAAGGAAGCATCGGAGGAAAGGTGGAAGATGAATTATTCCTGCATTTGAGCTGGAGAAGGCGTCAGAGAAGTTTGAACTGGATAGAATTTTGACTAGAGAAGAAAGGGAGGATGTACATTTAGGCATTAAATAACCCATTGTGGCAGGAGCCTGGTATTTGTGTCACTAGAGAGAGATGAGTTAAGAATATCAGGTTGAGGAGGGTGCCGTAGACTGAATTGTGTCTCTTCTGAATTCATATGTTGAAGTCCTCACCTCAATGTGACTGAATTTGGAGATCGCGCCTTTAAAGAGGTAATTAAGGTTAAATGAGGTCATAAAAATAGGGCCCTAATCCGATAGAACTGGTGTCCTAATAAGAGGAAGAAACACCAGGTCTCTCCCTCTCTCTACTTTTCTGTCTCTCTCTCTCTCTCTCTCTCTCTGTCTCCATATGTACACAGAGAAAAGGCCATGTGAGGGCACAGTAAAAAGGTAGCATTCTCTAAGCCAGGAAGAGAGGCTTTACCATTAATCAATGCTGATAGCACCTTGGTCTTGTACTTGCAGCTTCCAGAACTGCGAGAACATTAATATCTATTGTTTAGACCACTCAATTTCTGGCATTTTGTTAGGGCAGTCTGAATAGAATAATATCGAGAGCCAGAATCTTAAGAATGTTGAATACTATCTTACACAATTATAGAAGCAAGTATTGACTGAGCACAAACTTCCAGTTCCTGTAGTAAGCTCCTTACATGTATTACAGTACACACCCCTCAAAACGCAGTGAAGTACTACAATGACCTCCTAGAAGCATAAGGACTTTGCCCTGAATCATGCAGTAAATGGAAAAACCAGGAGGCAAACCTAGGTTTCTCTGACCTAGAATCTGTGCTGAAACAAGGTTCAGAACACAGGCGATTTGATTCCAGGGTCTATGGCCTCGGTTCTTGATAAACAAACTTTATTCTAAATATAACAGGAGCTAGTTAAGATTTTTTAATAGGGGAGTGATAACATCATCTTTCAATTTTATAATGATACCTGGAAGAAGGCAGTGAGATGAGAAAGCCTGGAAACATCTAAACCAGTTAGGAAGGAAGTTATTGGAATAAATGCAATCATGAAGAGATGCTTAGCACTTGAACTAGAGCAGTCCATGGAGATTTCAAGGAGGGGCAAATTCCGTGGACATTTTAGAAGCACAACAGATAAAACCTGGTGATTGACTAAGAAAAGACGGTGCTATTAAAAAGTTAATAAAACACAACTAGGTGTCAATACAATATTAGCATTTCTGTTGACCAGAAACATAATAGAAACATGAATGGGGATTAAAGCTGGAGGTTCCAGGTGTGGGAATAGGACTAGATGAGCAGGAAGTTGACTTCTGAAGGCTGAAGTTGACTGAAGCCAGTACATGAAAACTGGAGTTGAGGGAGGGAACACCTTACCCATTAAAGGAAGCTACGACCTCTGACTAAAAGTGTGTCCCTGGTAATAAAGAGGGTAGAGGAGAACAGGCAGATCTGAGGAGAATGGGTAGGAAGTGTGTCAGTTTTCTGTGCAGTCTAACAACCTACCACAAAATTTAGTAGCTTAAACAACACAAATGTATTACCTTAGTTCTGCAGGTCAGAAGTCTGAAATGGGTCTCAGCAGTCTAAAGTCAAAGCATTAGCAGGGTTGTTCTCCTTTCTGTAGGTTTGGGGAAGGGTTCATCTCCTCGCCTCTTCCAGCTTGTAGGGGCTGCCTGCATTCCAAGCCTTGTCACCCCTTCCTCCATCTTGAAAGCTGCCGGAAACCCAGTTGTTGAGTCCTTCTGCTATCCCATCACGTCACTCTGAGCTCCTCCTCTTGTTCGTCTTCCACCTTTAAGGACTCATGATTACATTGAGCCCGTCCAGCTACCCTGGGATAATCTCCTTATTTTAAGGTCAGCTAATCAGCAATCTTAATTTTTATCTGAAGCCTGATTCCCCAATTACATAGGTTATACCCCCAAATTGCAGGGATTAGGACATGAGCATCTTTGGAGGGGTGCACGCCTCTGCCTATCGCAGGGCATGGGAGATAATGACTGATCAGTGTCTTGGAAGCAATGAGATGAAGATATTCATTAGGTAATTAAAATCTGGGGTCATTCACCATATATATATATATAGGATCAAGCAGTTTAAAAAAATGGACAAATGTCCTTGCCCTCATTGAATTTACACTCTAATGCGAATGACATGGAGAAAAACAGATAAATGAAGTATATAGTGTGTTACGTTAAATTCTCTAGGAAAAAATAAAGCAGAGAAAGAAGAATAGAGTGTTGGGTGAGGAGTAGAGGACTGCAATATTAAATAGAGCCCATTCCTGACTCACAATAAAGTGGTGTGTAAGCAGACGTGTAAGCGTGAGCCAAGATGTGTGAGGAAGGAGTATTTCAGCAAGTGCAAAGAAAAATCGAGAGTTTGCCAGGACAGTTGGCAAAGCTGCAAGGAGAATCCTGACGTTGAGGACAAGTGAGGAACTGACCTTTGTTCTGTGCTGCAAATTTCCTACTGGGGTGCATTGCGGGTCCACCCAGCTTTTTTCTTCCCCACAGATATGTTATCTTGGGAACCACAAGGGCTGTAAGATTATATGGAGGAAGGGGCAGAGTTGCTTTAACTGTAGCCTGACCTCGCAGCAAGGTATCTTCTTGCTCTAGGCTCCACTCAAAACTTCCGTTTCACATGATGAATGAGACGAACATTATACTCAAGTATGGAATGTATTGCTTCTGAAGCATAAAGCAAGCTACTCAGCATTGTTCTTCCTCAGTGGCAGGAGGTGCAAGGTACAATAACTTGTCCTTTATTTTGGAGGGATATCTTGAAATGCCCAGACAGTGGAACCCATTAAGATTTCACCGATTTGGTAGGCCCTTGAATCTTTGTAGAGTTTCTCTCTTAACCTCTTCAGGCATCCAGAGTACTTGCCACTTCTTAGTTAACAGGTCCAGTTAACAGGATGTCCTGTGCAGTAGCTAGCCTCCAAGGATGTCCCCAGTGGTTCTCTCTTTCCGCTACTCCTGCATGTGTGTATTCCCTCTTCACAATGAATAGAGCTATCATTCCCAAGTCAAGGTCGTGAAAGTTTCTTCCTTACTTTCTTAGGGGATGCGAGCTGCTATGTTACAAAGACACTCAAGTAGCCCTTAGGAGAGATCCATGTGATGAGGAACTGAGGTTTTCTGTCTATAGCTAGCACCCACTCACCAGTCATGTGTGTGAGCCTAGGTGAAAGTGGGACCTCTACCACCAGGCAAGACATCAGATGACTGCCGTCCTGACCAACACCTTGAATGTAAACTCATCAGACACCCTGAGCCACCACCTCTGAGCTAAGGTGCTCCCAAATTCCTGACCAACAGAAACTACCTGAGATAATAAATATTTATTGTCATTTTAAGTCACTAAGCTTCGGGATCCTTTGTTACGCAGCAATAGATAATGCACCATCAATATACTGTATCCATGTGCTGTTCTGTGCGATTTCTAGCTAGTCCCAATCTCTTGGGGTATACAGTAACAGAGAGCAGCAAAATAAATACAAATTTGGGGCCAGACAGTGCATATGTACTGTTGTCCGTCCTGTGTGAATGTGAACTCTCTCCGATCCTCCTTCCAGATAGGTAATGACAAGACACATTCATCACGTCAATAGCCATGTTCCATGTACCCAAAGTCGTTTTAATCAACTGTGGTAAAGATGCCACAGCCTGTGCAGCAGCTGCAATCAGGGCCACTCTTTAGCTAAGTTTGTAGTAATCTGCTGACATCCACCTTTATCCATCCAGTTTCGGGAGGGGCCAGACTGGTGAATGAAATGGAGAACATGCTGGCCACCATTACCCCAGCATCCTTTAAGTCTTCTAGTGTGGCACTCATCTTTGACATTCCCCTAGGATGCCATATTGTACTTGATGTTCTGTCTCAGCTGGAGAAGAAGTCTCAGGGGCTTCCACTTGATCTTTCCTACCTCCTATTCTTATTCTGTGAATAGAAGCCCAAATATGAAAAGTCTGATGAATGTCAAGTATGTCTGGGGCGGCCAGCCTCCAAGAGGGCTCCCAGTGACCCTTACCTCTTGCTGTTCATGTCCTACGTAGTCCCTTCCAAGAACTGACCAATAAGATATTGCACAAGTGACACTGTGTGATTTCTGCAGCTAAGTCATAAAGGGGACTGCAGTTTCCGCGTTTGTTCTTTAGGTTCCCCCCACGTCAGGGAGAAGCCAGCTGCTGTGTCATGAGCATGAGGATAGTCCAGTGGAAAGGCTCACACAGAGAAGAACTAAAACGTTCCCCCTGCAGCCAAACACCTCGGCAGCCATGTGAGTGAGTCACCTTGACGTGGATGCCCCAGTCCCACGCCTGTCCTGAGATCACTGCAGCCTCAGCTGACATCTGACTGAACCTCATGAGAACCGCTCAGCCAGAATTGCCCAGGCAAGCTGCACCCAAATGCCTGCCTAAAGAAGCTAGGACGTGATACATGTTTATTTTTATTCTAAATCATGAAATCTGAAGGTAATTGGTTATGTGGCAATAGATAATTAGTACAGGTTTTGATACTGGGAGTATGGTGCTACTCTAAAATTCTAAAAAATATAGGAATTGCTTTGAGTCTAGGCAGTGGGGAAAAGCAGAAAGCCTTTTTTTTTTTTTTTTTTTTTTTTGCGGTACGCGGGCCTCTCGCTGTTGTGGCCTCTCCCGTTGCGGAGCACAGGCTCCGGACGCCCAGGCTCAGCGGCCATGGTTCACGGGCCTAGCCGCTCCGCGGCATGTGGGATCTTCCTGGACCGGGACACGAACCCGTGTCCCCTGCATCAGCAGGCGGACTCAACCACTGCGCCACCAGGGAAGTCCCAGAAGGCCTTTTAAATTTTTTTTTTCACATCTTTATTGGAGTATAAATGCTTTGCAACGTCGTGTTAGTTTCTGCTGTACAACAGTGTGTATCAGCTCCATGTATACATATGCATGTCCCCATATAACCACATATCTCCTCCCGCTTGCGTCTCCCTCCCACCCTCCCTATCCCACCCCTCTAGGTGGTCACAAAGCACCAAGATGATCTCCCTGTGCTATGCTGCTGCTTCCCGCTAGCCATCCATTTTACATTTGGTAGTGTGTATACGTCATTGCTACTCTCACTTCATCCCAGCTTCCCCCCATGCCCTCAATGCCGTTCTCCATGTCTGCGTCTTATTTCCTGCCTTGCCACTAGGTTCATCAGTACCGCTTTTAAAAATTCCATATATATGCATTAGCATACAGTATTTGTTTTTCTCTTTCTGACTTACTTCACTCTGTATGACAGACTCTAGGTCCATCCATCTCACTACAAATAACTCAACTTCATTTCTTTTTATGGCTGAGTAATATTCCATTGTATATATGTGCCACATAGAAGGCCTTTAAAAGGAATGTTAGTGAAAGCCTAAATGGTAGCAAAGAGACTGTTAGTGGAAGCCTGGTGGTTCCAAGGAGACCAACAGTGAGGAAAGTGAGAAAAATATTGGAAACTACAGAGAAAGGGATCCCTGTGTAACATGCTATCTCCTGCAGTAATGCGGAAAGTAGAAAATTTCCTTAGTGAACCAGGTGATCTAGCTTAGAAGATTTCCAGGCACAGTGTTGAATGTGCCAGTTGGCTTCTTCTTGTCACCTGTAGTAAAATGCAAGAGGAGAGCAATACGGTCCGGAAATAACGGTTAAGCATAAAAGAGCTAGGCCTTGCTGATTTGGGGAATCCCTAGACTTTCCATACGACAAATGATGTAAAAGTTAAGAAACGGCTTCCAGGTGAAGATTAAAAATACAGGGAAATGTAAAAACACATGATCTAAAGATGAAAAGAAGAATGTGACTGTAAAAACCTTAGAAAGATCAAGCAAGCAAAAGACCCTCTGAAGATTTTAAGGGTGTGTGTCTCATGGATCTTCTATTTTAAACAGAAGGGCTTCTAAGAGTCTAAAGTATGTTATGTTTCAGCAGCCTCACTGGGAAGTCCAATTAGAAAAAGGCTTATCTCCAAGAGAGCCATAGTCTGGCTAGTCTGACTATTTTCCCATAGATTAAACTCTGATAAGATTCACAGGAGACCCACAAAGTTTAAAAAATAATCATACTTATGGAAACAGCACCAGTTTAGACAGGAAGGAATAGAGACAATAAAAATAAAAGTTGGACTTTGAACCCTTAAATTTATATAGGAAGAAGGCTGAGAAAACTACCTAGCTGTAAACATGAGATACCTTTCATGGTAAAAGGAAGGGTGACAAAAAAAACCAAGAGCTCAGAGAGCAGACCCAAAACTACAGTGAATCATCCCCAGGACTTAAGTCCTAAATCAAGGAACTATCAACACATGTCCCATTGTGTCCTTCTATATTTCAGAAATGTTAGGGACCCATAACTCCTGAATACCTCCTTTTTTACCAGTTTTGGATGGAAGAGATTATTGTGATTATCCTATCCTGCCCCACCATTGTGATGGGTGTATGGACCAGGCAACTTGTCTCAGCTCCCAAGTCTTCAGAAACTACAGGCGAGGAAGCTCATACCCACCTAATTTAGATAAGGTTCATGGAGTGCAAGCTGATGCCATAATGGTATGAGACTCTTAGGGCCTTTAGGCAGGGAATAAATAGATGTTACCTGTAGGAGAGACTTACTATTAGAGGACAAAGGGTGGTCTGTGGGACCTCCAAGATGGCAACCAGTGATCCCTGCCCTTGAGTAGTCCCATCCTACACTGAATGGGGCTGAACTGTGTGACCCACACAGTATTGTGGAAGTAATGATACGTGATTTCTAAAACTCAGTCATGAAAGGTACTGCAGTTCTGCCTGACCTCTTAGACATTCCACTTTGTGGGAAGCCAACTGCCATGATGTGAGGATACTCGAGCTGTCTGTGAACAGGCACACATATTGAGGAACTGAGGCTAGATACGTCCTTCCCAAATCTCTGAATCCCACTTTTTTATGATCAGGGCCCTGATTTGGGCAAGGAGAATTTGGCCTTCTCTGAAGTTCAGCTACTCTCACAAATAAATTGTATATCTGGCCTTCAGGTTTGTTTGTTCCCTCATTGCAGAAAATGAGTTTTGGGGTTTTTTTTTTTTTAAATGCTGCCTAGGAGAATTTTTGAGTCGCATACTTTGTCTTAGATTGCTGATTAATGGACATGAGCCTACATGTCCTTCAGTGTCTCATTGGTATTTACAAAGTGTTCAGTCTTTGCAATCCCGTGTGTGTCAGTCATTCGACACTGGTTGCCCCAGGGGCTCCAGCTGGGTCAAGGGTAATTCTTTGTAGAAAGGGGCAACTGTCAACTTTAACTGACAATAATTTCCAGTAGCTGGGGAATGACTACACTGACCGGTTCAATGAAAGGAACCTAGGTAGGGTCTAATAGCATCCGTTACAGGTACCAAAAACAAAAAAGCCTTTGGCAACATCATACTTAGTGGAGGAACTAGAACATTTCCCCTTTCAGACTGGCAACAAATTACAGATGCCTACTATCATCACTTTCGTTCAACGCAAAAAGGAGGTCCTAGTCAGCAAGGCAAGAAAAAGAAATGAAAGGATTGATAAAGTGGAAACAAAACTATCGTTATTCATAGCCTGCCTCATGTTTTATTCTACAGATAGCGCTTTTTTCTGGAGTTCTATAGCACAGTTTGCCTTTAATGCTCAAGACCTTTCTTTCTTGCTGTTACTAGTAATTTCTTCTAGGGCTTGTCTGCGTTCCTCACAGCATTTACTGAATCCCCTTTGGGCAGGTTGAGACTGTAATAAATGAATATGGAATTGAGCTGCTTAATTTTTGCCAGTCTAATATCTAATTCTTCATCTATATTCTGGAAGAAGAATGGTAATTTCTGTTGGTAAAGCTCAGAAACTGGATGGAACGGGACAGCCAGAAAAGAACATGCTACTGGTTTTAAATGAAGTCAGCAGTGGTAAAACTGGATAGGAAGATTGGTTCCCTAAGTTGAAGCTGCTTTTAATTTTATCCTGGACTGTCTCTGCAGTTTTTCTGGATATCTTCAGTGGGAGCTGTCCAAGTCTGCTTGACTCAGAGTTGACATTGGAATGCTGTGTACAAAACCAGAGGAGGAAAAGGTGTATGATCATCAACTCTCTGGTTCATTTAGTGTCAGGATGACGAGCAGGGCTTCTGCTCAGGCAGAATGCCACACTCGCTGAAGGATGAACAACGTCTTCTCCTGAATCTTTTGGTGCTACACGTTCTGCAACATTGGGAGGCAGCCATAGGTGAGACTGGAGTCTAGACAGACAGAGGTCTGGTTCACATTAACCCCTTCTAAAGAGAACAACAGTAGAGCCCCAAGGCTGCTTCTATTTTCTTTGGTTTTCACTTGTGAAACTTGTTACTATAAAAAAAAATTTTAAACATACAAAAAAAAAAAAAGATAAGAGGATTATAAATATCTCTCTCCTAGATTTAACAATGAAGTCATTTGTTTCATTTATTTTTGGTAAATTTTTGAATATAAACTACAGACATCGTAACAAGATACCTGTAATTATTTCAGTATGCATCTCTAAATTTAAGATACTTTTCTACATAATCATAACAGCATCATCACTCCTAACAAAATTAATAATAGTTCCCTAAAATAATATTATTTCACATTACTCACATGTCTCCATTAGTTCATACAATGCTCTTTAAAGCTAGTTGCTTCGGACCATGGTTCAATCAATGACAATATATGGCATTTCTCTAAAGAATATGTTAATATAGAATATTCCTCTTCTCTCTCCTTTTTCCATTACATTAATGTTTTGAAGAGACTGGATCAATTTTACTTTAGAATATCTGATTTTTTAAAAATGTGTATGATTGTTTCCTTGTGGGGATTATTTGACTTGTACCTTACTATACATTTTGGTACTTCCTGTAAATTGAAAGTTTAGGGGTAAAAATTTTATTTGATTAATTTGAATAAATTAATTCGATGGCAAAACACTTCTTTGTAAGAATACTTTAAGAATAAAGCTATGTATTTCTCATTGTATCACATCAAAGGAATGGGTGTCTAATTATTGTTGTTAAAATTGATCACTTGAGTAAGGTGTCACCAGTGGGTAATCTGTAGGCTTTCCTTTAGCTCTGTGTCCATTCAATTTTCTGTCAACCTTTTATCTAATGGTTAAGCATCCACTGAAATCCTTGCGTGAGTCAATTAATTCATTAGGAGTTGCAAAATGATCATGTTCTGGTTTTTTGTTGTTCTTCTTCCTAACTTCTTGAGATGAATGGTTAGTTCATTATTTTTCAATCTTTTTAATGTAGCATCTAGTGCTACAAAATTACTATCTAAGAATTATACAGGTTTTGATATATAGCATGTTCATAATTATCATTCAGTTCAAATATTTAATGATTCCCATGATTTTTCTTTCTTAACTCGTTATTTCCAAGTAAATTTTAAATCTTCAAATATTTCTTAGAGGAATCTATTTATTATTAATTTCTAGTTTAATTATATTCTGTTCAGCAGACACACATTTCTGTGATCCTGATACTCTGGTATTTGGTGAGACTTGCTTTCAGGCTTAGTTCATGGTGAATTTTTATAAAAGTTTTGTGCATGATTGAGAAGAGTATCTGCTCTCTGATTTTTTGGTACAAGCTTCTGTGTATTACTAGTAAATTAATATGTCAGTTCATTGTTTTATACATCCACAGCCTTAAAACTTTAAAAAAATCTAGTTTATTAGTCATCTGGGGAGGAGAATGTTAGCTCCCCCATGGTTAATATAGATTTGTCAGTATTTTTTCTTATACCAAGCATTGCTTTATATATATATTCCTATATTATATATTAGGTGTTTACACATTTGGAATTGTTATGTCTATCTGGAAAATTATCCTTTTATCTGTAAGTAATGAACTGAATAAGTAGTGGTGGTGTCCAATACTTAGTTTTCCCTTGTTTAAGTCATCTATAAATTATGTTTCTCTTTTTTATACTTAAGGTTTATTTTTGTTTACCATCCCTTCCTTTAGGATTTAACTTCTTACTTCCTAAAGCATATCTTTTCTGAATTCTGCTAATGAGAAGCTTTTTGTGGTCACTACATATTTGTTTGTAAAAATGTCTTCTTTTTCAGTGATAATTTCGTTAGGTACAAAATACAAGTTCAGGTTCTTCCTTGCTATATGACTTTGAGAATACTACTTTACTTCGATGTTCCTCAATTTTCTCATCAGTGAAATGACAGTTTAAAATTGTACCTACGTTATGGCCTTATGAGGCTTAAATTATGTCCGTTAAATGGGTTAACATTTGTAAGGTCCTCAAGAGTGCTGGCTCATGGGAAGTGCCATGTAAATGTTCGTTAAATAAAAATAAAATGTATGAATAAGGTGGGAGTTGTTTTCTCTTACTCCTTAAAGATAACATTCTACAGTTGTCTGTAGTTTATTGTTACTTTTGAGAAGTCTTTAGTTTATCTAATGGTCATTTATTTTTAGGAAATCTGTCTTGTCTCTCTGTTTGCATTTGAGAACACGTCTTTATCTTTGGTTTTCTATTGTGTTATCTCAGTGTGGTTCACTTCTATTTATCCTGCTTGGTGTTGTACATTTTCAAATGGGAAATTCAGGTCTTTCATCAATTTGGGAAAGGTTCCAGCCATTTAATTTTTAATATTTTCTCTCAGTCATTATTTATTTATTTATTTTTAAAATTTATTTATTTTTGGCTGTGTTGGGTCTTTGTTGCTGCGCACGGGCTTTCTCTAGTAGTGGCGAGAGGGGACTACTCTTCGTTGCGGTGTGCGGGCTTCCTATTGCGGTGGCTTGTTGCAGAGCAAGGGCTGTAGGCATGTGAGCTTCAGTAGTTGGGGCACGTGGGCTCAGTAGTTGTGGCGCACAGGCTTAGTTGCTCCGCGGCATGTGGGATCTTCCCGGACCGGGGATCGAACCCGTGTCCCCTGCATTGGCAGGCGGATTCTTAACTACTGCGCCACCAGGCAAGTCCCTCCCTCAGTCATTATTGTCCCTCTCTGGAAATCTGAAGAGACATACGTTGGGTTTAGTCATTCCATCTTCTATGCCTCAACTTGTCTTCTGTATTTTCTGTTTATTTTTCTCTACAAAATTATATATAATTTTGTGAAATAAAGTCTTCTATTTATTAATCTCTGCTTACCTCTGTCTTTCCTGCTTTTAGCCAGCTTAATTGAATTTTAAATCAATTATTTTATTTTTATTTATACAAATCAAAACCTTTGATTGTTTTCCAGATTTTCCAGAGCTTTTATAATAGTATTTTCTGACTCACTTATGAGAAAATGTTTTCTTGTTAGTTTTATGATTTGGATTATGAGGACTTTTTTTTTTTAGGCCACGCTGTGTGGCTTATGGTATCTCAGGTCCTTGACCAGGTATTGACCCCAGGCCCCAGCAGTGAAAACCCAGAATCCTAACCACTAGGCCACCAGGGAACTCCCAAGCTTATTTTCAATTAAGTTTTATTTGTGGGAATCTTGTATGGCTGTATTATCTAGGTCGAGTATTTGTCCCCCAAAGAGATTTTGAATTTGGAGTATTGTGCAGCCATAGACCAATTTTAAGTTACTTTCTGAGCTGAAATATTCCTGGACAACATAGATACTGGAAATAAGAACTTCATCCTATGTGAGGAAAACCTCTTATCACAAATTCTCAAATCTGACTTTTTATTGATCCATCTAGATTCTGTGTCAAGACAGACAAGCTTACTTATTTGTTTTTCGAGTGTTGGGCGTATTTTCTTTTTATTCTATGCTTTCACTAAAGGTACAGCCATTTGAAAGTCTCAGTTTCAATTAGTGACATCACACAAGTCCAAGTTATCATCTTTTGATTTGATGCCTTAAAAACCCAAGAATTTTGTTTTTATATCTTTATTGGAGTATAATTACTTTACAATGCTGTGTTAGTTTCTGCTGTACAACAAAGCAAATCAGCTATATGTATACTGTATCCCCCGTATCCCCTCGCTCTTGAGCCTCCCTCCCACCCTCCCTATCCCACCCCGCTAGGTCGTCACAAAGCATCGAACTGATTTCCCTGTGCTATGCAGCAGCTTCCCACTAGCCATCCATTTTACATTTGGTAGTGGATATATGTCCATGCTACTCTCTCACTTCGTCCCTGCTTCCCCTTCCCACCGTGTTTTCAAGTCCGTTCTCTATGTCTGTGTCTTTATTCCTGCCCTGCCACCAGGTTCATCAGTACCGTTTTTTAAGATTCCGTATATGTGTGTTAGCATACTGTATTTGTTTTTCTCTTTCTGACTTACTTCACTCTGTATGACAGACTCTAGGTCCATCCACCTCATTACAAATAATTCAGTTTTGTTCCTTTTATGGCCGAGTAATATTCCATTGTATATATGTACCACATCTGTCAATGGACACTTAGGTTGCTTCCATGACCTATTGTAAATAGTGCAGCAATGAACATTGTGGTACATGACTCTTTCTGAATTATGAGAACCCAAGAAATTTGAAAGCAAACCCCAACCCCTAACACACACATGTCTTCTTCCAGGACAGCTGGGGAATATCCAACTCATTGGATTATTGGTCTTTTTTCGGAGCTCTTCTTTAGGTTTGGTCCATGGGGTTATCTCTTATTTTCTTGCAAGTACTAGTATGCTGCTGAGAGTATGTTTTATAAAGTTATTTTTAAACATTCTGCAGATTCCAAATGTTCAATCCAATGTCACTATGTCTTATATAAAAAATCAATCTTACAGTATTTTTCTTCTAAAATTTGCTTTAAAATTTATGTAAGGAAACTAATCTTGAGTTATTTGTAGTGACGTTGATGGACCTAGACTCTGTCATACAGAGTGAAGTCAGAAAGAGAAAAACAAATACCATATGCTAACGTATATATATGGAATCTAAAAAAAAAAAAAAGGTACTGATGAACCTACTGGCAGGGCAGGAATAAAGATGTAGACATAGAGAATGGATTGAGGACATGGGGTGGGGGAGGTGGAAGCTGGGGCGAAGTGAGAGTAGAAGCGACAAATAGACACTACCAAATGTAAAACAGTTAGCTAGTGTGAAGCAGCAGCATAGCACAGGGAAATCAATTCGATGTTTTGTGACAACCTAGAGGGGTGGGGTAGGGAGGGTGGGAGGGAGATGCAAGAGGGAGGGGATAAGGGAATAGATGTATGCATATGGCTGATTTACTTTGTTGTACAACAGAAACTAACACAGTATTGTGAAGCAATTATACTCCAATAAAGATCTATAAAAAAGAATAGAAAACTAATCTTGCATCACAACAAAGTAGGATTCATCCCAGGTTCACAAGGTTGCTTCAACATATGCACATGAATCAATGTGATGCACCACATAAACAAAAGAAAAGATAAAAACCACATGATCATTTCAATAAATGCAGAAAAAGCATCAGACAAAATTGAACACCCATTCATGATTAAAAATTCTTACCAAAGTGGGTGTAGAAGGAACATATCTCAATACAATAAAAGCCATTTATGACAAACCCACATCCAATATAATACTCAATGGTGAAAAGCTGAAGGCCTTCCCACTAAAATCTGCAACAAGATAAGGATGCCCACTCTCACCTCTTCTATTCAACATAGTATTGGAAGTCCTAGCCACAGCAGTCAGACAAGAAAAAGAAATAAATGGTATCCAAATTGGAAAGGAAGAAGTAAAATTTTCATTATATGCAAATGATATGATACTATATATAGAAAGCCCTAAAGACTCCACACAAAAACTACTAGAACTGATAAATGATTTCAGCAAGTTAGCAGGATACAAGATTAGCATACAGAAATTGGTTGCATTTTTTTACACCAAAAATGAAATATCAGAAACGGAATGTAAAAAAAACAATACCTTTTAAAATCGCACCCCCAAAAATAAAATACTTAGGAATAAACCTGACCAAGGAGGTGAAAAACTTATACACTGAGAATTATAAAACATTAATAAAGGAATTGGAAGATGATTCAAAGAAATGGAAAGATATTCCATGCTCTTGCATTGTAAGAGTTAATACTGTTAAAATGGCCATACTACCCAAAGTCATCTACAGATTTAATGCAATCCTTATCAAATTACCTAAGATATTTTTCACAGAACTAGAACAAATAATCCTAAAATTCATGTGGAACCATAAAAGACTGAGAATTGCCAAAGTAATCCTGAAGAAAAAGAACAAGTCAGGAGGCATAACCCTACCAGACTTCAGACAATACTGCAAAGCTACAGTAATCAAAACAGCGTGGTGCTGGCACAAAAACAGACATACAAATCAATGGAACAGAATGAGAGCCCATAAATACACACACACACCTATGGCCAATTAATCTTCAACACAGGAGGCAAGAGAATATACCATGGGAAATAGGCAGTCCCTTCAGCAAGTGGTGTTGGGAAAGTTGGACAGCTGTATGTAAATCAATGAAGTTAGAACACACCCTCTCACCATACTCAAAAATAAACTCAATATGGCTTAAAGACCTAAACATAAGACATGAAACCATAAAACTCCTAGAAGAGATCATAGGCAAAACATTCTCTGACATAAATCGTACCAATGTTTTCTTAGGTCAGTTTCCCAAGGCAATACAAATAAAAACAGAAATAAACAAATGAGACCCAATCAAACTTATAAGCTTTTGCAGAGCAAAGGAAACCATAAACAAAACAAAAAGGCAACCTACAGAATGGGAAAAAATATTTGCAAATGATGCAACTGACAACGGCTTAATTTCCAAAATAGATGAACAGCTCATACAATTCAACAACAAAAAAATAAACAACCCAATCAAAAAATGGGCAGAAGACCTAAATAGACATTTCTTCAAAGAAGAAATACACATGGCCAACAGACACATGAAACAATGCTCAACATCGCTAATTATAAGAGAAATGCAAATTAAAGTTACAGCGTGGTACCACCTCATACCGGTCAGAAGGGCTATCATTAAAAAGTCTACAAATAGCAAACTGTGGAGAGGGTGTGGCAAAAAGGGAACCCTCCTACACTGTTGGTGGGAATGTAAGTTGGTGTAACAACTTACATTCTGAGAAACAGTATGGAGGTTCCTCTGAAAACTAAACTAGAACTACCATATGATCCAGCAACCCTACTCCTGGACATATATCCAGACAAAACTATGACTCAAAAAGATACATGCACCCCTATGTTCATAGCAGCACTATTCACAATAGCCAAGACATGGAAACAACCTAAATGTCCATCAACAGATGAATGGATAAAGAAGGTGTGGTACATATATACAATGGAATACTATTCAGCCATAAAATATGAAATACAGCCATTTGCAGCAACATGCATGCAACTAGAGATTATCATACTAAGTGAAGTAAGTCAGAAGGAGAAAGACAAATATCATATGATATCACTTAGATATGACACAATAAACCTACCTATGAAACAAAAACATAATAACAGACTGGTGGTTGCCAAGGGGGAGGGGGTTGGGGGAAGGATGGAGTGGGAGGTTGGGGTGAGCAGATGTAAACTTGTATATATAGGATGGATAAACAACAAGGTCCTACTGTATGGCATAGAGAACTATATTCAATATCCTATGATAAACCATAATGGAAAATAATATATTAAAAAGAATATATATATGTGTATGTATAACTGAATTACTTTGCTATAAAACAGAACTTAACACAACATTGAGAATCAACTATACTTCAGTTTAAAAATATTGAAAACTGATCTTAATTATATATTTTCTTTTTTAAATTAAATTAATTTATTTTTAACATCTTTATTGGAGTATAATTGCTTTACAATGGTGTGTTAGTTTCTGCTTTATAACAAAGTGAATCAGTTATACATATACATACATTCCCCATATCTCCTCCCTCTTGAGCCTCCCTCCCACCCTCTCTATCCCACTCCTCTAGGTGGTCACAAAGCACCGAGCTATCTCCCTGTGCTATGCGGCTGCTTCCCACTAGCTATCTATTTTACATTTGGTAGTTATATATTGTCTTATGATCAAGAAATGATTAGCTCTTGAAGAAATGCTGTGCCATATCACAGAATGCCAGAAAGTCAAAGAACAATTGATGTAAGCAAATCAGTTGCCACCTAACCCTCTCACTGATAGATGTCATCTAATCACTGATCAGTGATGTACGTTCTATAACTTGATTTATACGTCCAATAAATATTTGATATTGCGTTGTTTGTAATTTTAGGATTTCAATTCTGCCATTCCACCAACAGGTGGTGCCACTGTACTATAGTTTGAATTTTGTGGGGGGGGCGGGGGAAACCCTTTTGGACTAGTTGCACCTATAAGTATCTCCCCTTTTCTAGAGGCTTCTGTCATTGCTTTTGTACCTTAAGAACTTTGATTTTATGGTTTCTTTAAAAAAAATTTATATTGTTAAAATTATCTTGTGGAATAAACTTGGCTGGATTCTTCTAATATATATTATACTTCTAGAAATTACAGGAAGTATGTGTGTTATTTTGTTTACAAAGCAATCAATAACCAAAAATAATAGCTATGCATTCTGATATCTACAGGACCAATGAATGCTTTCTAATTTTAGATTATCACAAGTTCTCATTTTATAAAGAAAACTACAGGCCAATATCCCTGATGAATATAGATGTAAAAACACTCAATAAAATACTAGCCAACAGAATTCAGAAGCACATTAAAAGAATCATTCACCGTGAGCAAGTGAGATTTATCCCTGGGATGCAAGGATGGTTCAACATACACAAATCAATCAATGTGATCCATCACATTAATAGAATAAAAAAAAAGAATCATATGATCATCTCAATAGGCACAGAAAAAGCATGTGACAAAATTCAACATCGATTCATGATAAAAACTCTTAAATTAGGCATAGAAGGAACATATTTCAACATAAAAGGCCATATATGACAAGGCCACAGAAAATTTTATAATATTTAAAATACTCCTTTGTATTTGTAACAAAAAACTCTTCATTCTTTTTATACTGAGAAAAGCAAGTCAATACCCAATGCCTATTTGTGTGTGTATGTGTTTTTAATGATGCTTTTAAATATTACATTGGTCACAGCTCTGTCAAAAGATCTGTTTCTAGTTAAGTGTTCCCAGAAATAACACCACTGGGAAGATTCCTTCATGTTGCAGCAAGTCATGCAGGGTCAGCTTGGAATGGAATGGTCAACCCCATATGCACTGGCATAAAGAGAATGAAAGGCTTTATCCCTTTCCGTGTTCTGCCTTTGGTTCACTATGTAAACTGGCAAAGTTATTTCCTCAAGGGTGCTTGTCAAAGTCACAGCATGATCACAGAAGGTGGTAATAAGGCGTTGGGACTCCATGACAGAGAGATTACTTTGAGGTTTCTTGTGATTCTCTTCAATGATTTCAGGAACAGCTAGCTCTTCTTTTTTTTTAATAAATTTATTTACTTATTTATTTTTGGCTATGTTGGGTCTTTGTTGCTGCGTGTGGGCTTTCTCTAGTTGCGGTGAGTGGGGGCTACTCTTTGTTGCGGTGCGCGGGCTTCTCATTGTGGTGGCTTCTCTTGTTGCAGAGCACGGGCTCTAGGCGCACAGGCTTCAGTAGTTGTGGCATGTGGGTTCAGTAGTTGTGGCTCGAGGGCTCTAGAGCGCAGGCTCAGTAGTTGTGGCGCACGGGCCTATTTACTCCACGGCATGTGGGATCTTCAGGGCTCAAACCTGTGTCTCCTGCATTGGCAGGTGGATTCTTAACCACTGCACCACCAGGGAAGTCCCAGGAACAGCTACCTCCTAAGAGGCCCCATCTCCAAATAGGCCTGGCTCTTTCTAGTAGATTCAAGCTGTATCTTGCAGCTCATTCAAAGCACAGGCCTTTTCTTCCTTTATCAGACCCAGCACGTTCCTGACTGTGTTATATTGTGACTTATCCTTGTTATAGGCCTGGACACCTGAGAGGAGGTGGGACAGATCTTGGGAAGGCACCAAAAAACTTAGTAACTAAGGAAGGAATAAAATGACCCTCATGTGAACAAATACTCTACTGCTCTAGAGATCAAAGGACTACACCATAAAATAAGATACTGTCTTCCTTCCTACGGGCAATAATTTTAAATCTTTATAGCTATTTTGATGAATTGTTACACATTTCTTTGGACAATTTGTCAACATGCCTCAAAAGTCTTACAAGAAGTACCTACGTTTTGATCCAGCATGTGTGCTACTATAAATTATCCTAAGGAAATTATAAAATAATTGATAATTATCTAGTGTGCAAAAATATATATGTAAGGATTTTTTGAGGGCAGAAACTGTACAAAAATAGGAATTGGCTGAATAAATTATGGAGCATTTATTAACACAAAACTATACAGTAACTAAAGTAGACGAAGTAAAAGTATATTTATTAATATAAAGATATTCTTGGTATTACTGAAAGATAAAGGGTAGGTTATTAAATGTGTGTGTGCATATGTATGTGTACATATATCTGCATAGGAAAGAAACCAAGTTGAGCTAGCTAAAGCAAAAGAAAGGGAATTTATCATAAATAAAGAGATGTCTCCAAGATAACAAAGCTAATTTTTAGGAGAAACTTCTTAGGAAAAGGCTAAACCACATATTAAAAACTTATAAACATTCTTCATCTCTCATCTCTGTTTCTCTATACCTATGTGCTTACTCCATGATCCATGTGATGAATTTGTTTATCCTAGAACTCCCTATTTTATATATTAAAGTCCAGCTATACCTAGAAACTGCCTGGTGTTCTGTAAATTCCAGCTCCAAATTCCTAGAGAGATTTTCGTCTAAGAATACACGAATATATGATGTCATTCCTTAGTGTATTAAGTATGGCCAGAGGAATAAAATTGTGTCAGACAAATGTGGCTGCCAGGAACCCACTAGGTTTAGAAAGTTGATGTCATCACTTGAAAAAGGGGAATGATTATGGGTGGGCAGAAAACCCACGGGAGGTATCATAAAATATGTAGATGTATTATTAATAAAAAGCTGAATCACCTATTGGTCTTCATTCAAATAAATGGCAGTATAAAATTCTCCAACAATTTGAAAATACATTTTAAAGCTTATAGTGACATACTCAGCACACGTTTCTTAAAGTTACCCACACCATACATACACCCCACACCTGATACTAAAAACTTTATCCTTCCTCGTTCCAGATCATCTAAATTCTCTCTATATACAATCTTCTTTTTCTCTTCCTTCCATATCCCAGATCTATTTCATTCTCTTTCAATGCCCTTTCTGATGTAAAGCATTCAAATCAGTCTTGCTTCTTTTTTTAAAAAAATTGTGGTAAGAACACGACACTAGATCTACTCTCAACACCTCAAATGTTTAGGTGCACGATGTAGTATTGTTCATTATGGGTATGGTGTTGTACAGCAGATCTCTAGAACTTATTCATCTTGTGCAACTGAAATTTTATACCCATTAAACGGCAACACCTCATTATCTTTTCCCTGCAGCCCCTGGCTACCACCATTCTACTCTTTGTTACTGAGTTTGACTATTTCAGATACCTCATGTAAGTGGAATCATGCAATATTTCTCCTTCTGTGACTGGCTAATAAATGGAAAGATATCCCACGGTTGTGGATTAGAACACTTAATATTGTTAAAATGTCCATACTACCCAGAGAGATCTATAGATTCAATACAATCACTATCAAAATCTCAATGGCATTTTTTACAGAAACAGAAAAAAAAACCCCAGGAAAACTCTAAAATTTATATGGAACCACAAAAGTCACTGAATACACAAAACAATCTTGAAAAAGAACAAACCTGGAGGGATCACATTTCCTGATTTCAAAATACATTAGAAAGATACAGTAATTAAAACAGTATGGTACTGGAATAAAAATAGACTTATCAGCCAATAGAATAGAATGCATATACTGTCAACTGATTTTCCACAAGGTACCAAGAATACAATTGGAAAAGGATAGTCTCCTGAACAAATAATGTTGGGGAAACTGAACATCCACTTGCAAAAGAATGAAACTGGGCCCTTACACCATATACAAAAACAATTCAAAATGGTTTAAGGATTAAATGTATGACCTGAATCTATAAAACTCCTGGAAAAAAACATAAGGGGAAAAGCTTCGTGATATTGGTCTAAGGCAATGATTTTTTGAATGTGATACCAAAAGCACAAGAAATAAAAGGAGACAAGAGGTAAGTGATATTACCATCTTGCTTCCTTCATGTCTCCTGTCTCCTACGACTGTACCCTGCACCAAGGAGTTCCTCTGACACATTCTGAGCCAGCACAGGACTACTGATGTTTTATTTTTTCCCTGCCACATATGTAGGGGAAAAAATGGAAAGATATAAAATAAAGCCTTACTACTGTTTATCACTAGAATGTGAAATTATGGATAATTAAAAAATGCATTTTATTTTTCTTATCTGTTTTTCTACTTTCTTAAAATGATAAGTATGCATTAGTTGTAAAATAAATTAAAATCCATGTATGGAAAATAAACATATAGATACTTATCTTGTGCCAATGATTCTCATTAATATTGCTAACCTATTTTAATTTCATCTCTATTTTATCCCAAGCAGATCAAAGCGTTCAAATCAAATACCTAGCAAAACTCCTTACTTATAAGAGTGGTTTAATAAATAATCATTTTAAAAATGAACAAGTAAATACACAAATGCATAAAATAAAACTTAATCCTATAGTTTACATGGCAGTCAAAACAGAAATACCTACAGAAATCATGTAACCAGGGCTAATACTGCTTTAAGTCACAAAAAGACCTAATGTAACCCTTATATAAAATTGATTTCTACCAAGAAGTAACTCCATCATTTTGCAAAATGTTGTCAAAAATTATTATCCTATACTCAGCTGGAGTTGGATAAGAGTTTAACAAAATCCACTATTAGAAATAATATAATGTACCAAGCTAGAAGCTATGCACTTACTGTGGAGTTCTGTTGTTACATGTTGTTAAAAATTGAGTTTTGTATTTTGTTTTAGGACTTTACTTTCAATATACTTTTTAACATTGTGAGAAATCTTGGAATGAAACTGGACCCTTATCTTACACCACATGCAAAAATCAACCCAAAATGGATTTGAGACTTGGGAATTTTCCACTGGGGCATCCACCTGTCTTTGTCCCTGGCAGCTGTCCCTCCCCCTTCTGTTTTATTTGACTTTAACCAGTATCTATTCCTCTCCATTCCTCCTGATAGAATCAAGCTGTGTGAACAATGGCTGCTAACATGCAGGAACAATTCCTTCACTCCCAGCACTAGCTGACTTTGGTGATGTTCTCCCCCTAGATCCTTGTAAAACATCCTGCCCTTCTTTCCAAGAGAAGACACCTCTTGGAAGCCTTCTCTTGCCAGGCATTGATGAACAAAGGCTTAGGCTAAGAGTGTTCTGGCATAGTTTCTTCCAAAATATGAATAATGATTAATATTAAGGGAATTCAGTTAAAAGAGGACATTCTTAAAACATTTGCTGGTAGAACAAGGCTTCTATCTGATTTCAAGAGTGGGTCTTAGAACAGTAGAACCGACTCAGTATAGGCATGATATCATTATTTTCAATATGTCTATATTGCATGCAAAATGTAAGATTAGGTACTCAACACCAAGAAAATCACTCATAAACCATCTTCCATTGCTCTTGGTAGCAAGAGTAGAAGCTATCTGCCAGACAGCAGACCTCCAACTAAAAGATAGGTGTTCTAGTCTGCACTAAACTTTTGTGAATTTGGACCTTGTTGGTAGCTTAAATGAATTGAATTTTACTCTTGAAGAGGGGAAGGGTGTCCTGAACTGTGTTGGTGATTAAAAGGACAATTACATAAATAATTTGAATACAAAAAAGAAGGGCTAAGCGCTCTAAGAAAGGCAAAAATCAATCACATTCTTTAGAGGAGGAAGATATAGTATGTGGTTGGGAAGATCGTTTCATTCACAAGAGCCAAGATATGGAAACAACCTCAACCGACGAAGATAAAGAAGATGTGGTATAAACATGTACACAATGGAAAATTATTTAGCCGTGAGAAAGAAGGAAATACTTTCAACTACATGGGTGGACCTTGGAGGTATTATACTAAGTGAAATAAGTCAGACAGAGCAGGACAAATATTGTATGATTTCAATAAAAAAGCTGAAATCATAGGAAGAGAGAGTAGAATGGTGGTTACCAGGGGCTGGGGGTGTGGGAAATGGGACATGTTGGTTAAAGAATACCGACTTCCAGTTATAAGATGAATAAGTTCTGGGGGTCTAAAGTACAGCATGGTGATTATAGTTAATAATAATTTTTTATATGTGTGAAAGTTGGTAAGAGAATAAATCTTAAATGTTCTCACCATAAAACAAAACAATTATGTGATGTGATGGAGGTGTTACCTAACACCATGGTGGTAATCATTTTGCAATATGTAAGTGTATCACATCAACACGTTGTACACTTTACATTTACACAACACTGTATGCCAGCTATGTCTCAATAAACAAAATGAAAAAGCAAAAAAATATATTTTTAAAAAGCTTCCCATGGTGGGTTGGCATTTGAAGGTTGAATAGAACTCCTAACACTCTATTCCAAAATAGAATCTGACAAGGTGGCTTGTTCTCTATTGTATTTCCCATGCCTAGTATAATACTGTCACACAGTAGGTCCTCAGAAAATATTTTTGGTTGAATAAAATAAAATTTTTTTTGAGAAATTTAGATATTTCAGAAGGTAATTTTTAGAAGCTCTAAATTTTCCCATTATCTTATAGCAATATGAATTTCTGAAATTATATCTACAGGGAAGATGACATTATGCTGCTTTAAATTTTTAGTAATACTTTGATTTTTGATCTTTCCTATTTAAAAATGTTCACCTATCTTTTTGTAAGTCAGGAAGCTTGAATGCTCAGGCTCCTTTATTTCTCTACCTCATGGATTTTGACGATAAACTCCATTCTGGGGAAAGAATAGTTGAGCTTAAACTTCAAATAGAATCTCATGAGTCATACACATGTCTGCTAACAGGAGGGAGACAAGGAGAGATGTACAACTACAGAAGATAATGGGGAGGGAGTTGCTTACTTTATTTTCTTCTCCTCTTAATCAGGAAGTAGTTGTTCCTTCCCCACTTTTATTTTTTTGAACAATATATTTCACCGACAAGAAGAAACTTAATGATGAGTCAATTTCAGGAAGCAGGAATTTGATTTTTTAAATACTTAGTTCTTTATAGTTAGCAGAGATCCAATGGTGACATTTAAAAATGATTCTGTTTCTGTAACTTGGCTACTCTTTAAAATAAAAGGACGATGTATGTGGAATGGTGTACACCTACACAATAATTCATGTCAACCATGCACTTACTACAAACTCTCAAACACTTCCTCACATAAATCAGTTCTAAGACCTAAGAATCTCACTCATTAAAATTTACTTGAGGTTCCTGTAACCTTTTCTCAGGAAGCAACAGCAGGTATAAAATGTGCAGGTTTTTTTTTTTAATGTGTGTAAAGCTTTAATTCCAGTCTATAAAAGAAAACATTTTCTGGTGGGTAGTTGAAAGCCTGGCAGAGGGTGGGGCGGAAAGTCATGGAATTTTGGAAGTATCACATGGTAGATTATGGCAAATTAGAAATTTGTCAAAGAATACTGATGGAGTAGATGCCAGGCTGAGTCAGATTTTCCCAGTGCTTGGGCAATGATCTGGTTATAAATTAGGCTCCTTTTAAAACTGCACTAACATTTTTGGTCCCTAGGTTATTAGAATTCACTTCTCCCAAATGCAGCAATGATAATAGTCAGTTCGCATATGGTGTAGCTGGTGTTATACTATTTATTGCTAGTGATAATTTCATAAACTGGGTGTCAAGTGTTTGGAAAAAATCTCATATCATTCTTTTGTTTAGTAACTACCAATGACTCTGTTTCAGCTACAGAATAAAAATTCTGAAGCATGACATGCAAAGCCCCCTGGGGTCTGGTATGTTGCTTAGATCTTATCACCTCATTCTACTACTCACCGAGCTCCTACATCAAGATTCAGATCCATGTCTCCCTTCTTTATTCCACTGTTGTACCTTTAGAGTCGCTGTTACTGCATTCATCACAGTAAATACTTATTCAGAAGTTAATCTCCCTGAGGGAAGGAGCTATGGTTTACTAATCTTTGTATCAACAGCACCCAGTACAGAGTTGGAGTGTCATAAATGTTTGAGTTAATAAATTTATTCTCAGTCTTTAAAAAAAAAAGCATAATTTGACATATGAGGTAGGCAGACTCTAAGAAGGACCCTAGTAATCCTCACCTTTGTGTACTCCCCTCCCCTTTAAATGTGGTCACACCTCTGCATGTCATGAGATACCACTCCCATGATTATATTATCATGATTATGTTACATGGCAGAAGGGAGATGATCTGGTTGGGCCTAATCTAATTTCACAAGCTCTTTAAAAGCAGAGTGTCAACTGACTGGTGGGAGAAAAGGAAGTCAGAGATCCCAAGTTTGAGGGACATTGGATGCATCATTATTGGTTTTGAAGATGGAGGGGACCCCATGCCAAGGAATGCTGTTGACCTTGGGGAGCTAATGGTGGCTCCCAGCTGACAGCCAGCCAGGAAATGGGGACCTCAGTCTTACACCCACAAAGGAACTGGATTCTGCCAACAACCTGAATGAACGGGGAAGTGGATTCTCCTCGATCCTTCAGATAATGGACCAGCCCGCTGATACCTGGATTTCAGCCTTGTGAGAACCTAAGTACACAATCCAGTCACGTCGTCCCAGACTTCTGACCTACCCAACCAGGAGATAAACAATGGGTACTGTCGAAAGCCAGTAAGTTTGTAGTAATTTGCTTTGCAGCAACAGAAAACGAGTAGAGCTAGTGTGCAACCTCATCAGACAAATTAGATACATATATTCTCCTCTGTTTTGGTTTATTAATTTAATTAATGGAAAATAGGTGTACCCACATCCAGTTTATACTGGTTAACTAGGTAACAATGCTTAGTCCAAGGCAGTTTGGTCATTTAAAATAAAGTAACAAACTGTTATCAAATATACTCCACATTTCATGCACTAGGTGGGGTTCTGGCTGAAATTCAGTTCTGAGTATAATGTTCAGAGTCAGAACAGCTTGATGTTCTAGCTCACAATAGCAGGGACATCACTGCAGACAAACATTTGATGTCGAAGTCAACACGATAGCCTTTACGTTTGAATATTCAGGGGGCTTCTGCTGTAGCAAGTACATTTGTTTTATAATTACTGAAGTTCTGTTCGGTTCTGTGTCAAATACACCCGGCATTTAAAATTTTTGGAAAATATCTTCTCTTATTTTTAAGAAATAGACCTAAATGTTTCTAATACTAAAAAAACAAACAAAAAAACTCCATTTATGACGATTATGAGATAATTGGAAATTCGAATACTGGATATTTAATAATATTAAGGAATGTTTTAGATGTAATATTGTATTTGGTTTTGTTAAAAGTCATTCCTTTTAGAAATTCATATGTAAATACATATAGATGATATAAGGGATTTGCTTTCAAATAATACTGGCTGGAGGGAAGTGGATGGCAGTTTGGATAAGGCCATGGGTTGGCTATAGGTTGATGATTGCTGGACTAAGTGATGGGTACATGGGAGGTTATTTTTTAAAATGCTGTCTTTGATACATCCAAAAGGATATTTACTGATTTTTACATAGCACTTATAATGCTTTAGTGTTGGTATTTTCAGGTTAACTGGTTAGTTGTATAGCTAGGAATGAAAGTATTAATGAATTCTTTAGGTTTAGAATTGGTGAAGAAGTGACTTTATGTTAAGTTAAGTAAAGTATGCTTCTATTGAAGCCATATATATATATGCACTGTACCCTAGCAGCCTGAAAACACTCATATGATATTATCAAAATGCTGAATTTATAGTCCCTTTAATATCTTTGGACTAGAAATAGTAGGCAACAGATGATGATCACTCGTGACTGTGGTAAACTCCTCCAGTATTTATCACAGAGATTTAGAGTACACTAAATCATGATAGGTCCCATGGTGTACACAGAAGCTAAAATACCTGGACATTTCAGCTGGGTAGCCAAGACCTACCTCTAATACACATAGCACTGGCCATGAGGTAGGCTGGCCCTACAACTGCACTCTTACATCTGTAGGGTGTGCTGAGCAGCAGCAGAAAATTTCTAAGACTGAGAAGATCTTATTACAACGACTTTTCTAAGAATATGCACTGTGTGTGGTTGGAATAAATATTTTTGAGTAACTCCTTGATGGTGAGAACAGGAGTGAGATCCCTAGAGGGCATGCCATACTGCAGGGCTTGTGTTTTGGGGAGCGGGGTAGGACAGTTTTGGGAAGAGTAGAACAGTGGCTGGGCTCTGTGGTCCTCCTGTATTCTTCCCCTGTAACACATCAGTCTCTCCTTTACAAAATGGTTGAACTAATTTTTAACTAGTATGAGTTAGAAGGCTGCCAAATCGTTAGCCTGCCAGGGGTGCGCGCATACACGTTGGCCCATAGATTGGTAAGAAACCAGTAAATACTCTACGGCATTTGGGAACAAGACTGAAACATGAAGAACATACAGGATTCAGAGAGTTAAGACCGTGGTAAGTCATAAAAGTCAGTACAGGAGGTGTTGAGACTTGAGGTAGACATCAGAAGAAGTGGAGAAGTAACATCTTCCTGCAGGGGTAATTGTTCTGTGGGGAGATGCATGGCAGAGTGGGGACCAATGAAAGAGAAGCCCAGCTGGCATCGGGGCTTTGGATGGGGATGTGAGCAAATGTGATGAGACCAGCTGGTGGAGAGCCTGAATTCCTGCCGGGGGAGGTTTTAGAGTTGATCTAATAGACAATAGGGAGCCGCTTGCTTTAGCAGCAAGTGAGTAGCTGAAGAGTTTTAGTTTATTAAAGAAGATTTGCACTGGAGAAGCGGTTCCCAAACTGGTCTGAGAAGAATCCCTTGGGGACAACTGTGAAAAGCGCACATTGGCAAGTCCTTCTTCCAGTGCTGGTGTTTTAGTGGATTTGGGATAAAAACAGGGTTTTTATAAGCTCTCAGAGTGAGTCGTTTATACATAACTCTCTTCTAGGTAGTTAGAAAATGAATCTAGTAACAGATTTAGTGTTTGCTGTGACTTTCAGTGGGATTAGGCAGAAAAGGCAAGGGTGGTGTGGAAGAAAGAATTTTGGTGAGCTTCATTTAACCACTTTGACATTTTCCAATTAATGGCTTTAAATGCTTCCCCTGACTTTTTGAGTCATTTCTCTTACTAACAAGTTTCTGAATTGTGGTATACAGAAAAAAAGAACATGTATGTTTAGCTTAAAAGAATATATTCCAAGATATTGCTATCATTACCAGGCAGTTTATAATGAAATGTCCAGTCTTTGTTCTAACCCATTACATTTATTTCTGAAATCAACTGAGGATTTTCTAGTTTTGACCAGTAGAGAGAGCTATAACTCTTGCTATAAATAGTCGTCTTTTTTTCCAGGCAGAAATACCAACACCAACCTATAGTATATTACTGAACTATTATACCCTAGAATTTATAATAAATATCCTAGAAGTGAAATGTGGTATATCCTTCCTAATTTATAACTTGGGTCTTGTACATACATTGTTTATGTTCTTTTTTACGTATCTCCCAGTATGAACTCCTTTGCTAGTCAAAATGGACTACATTACCAGAATATTTTTGGCCCTTTCTTTCCCATCCACATTTATGTAGGCTTTCCCCCTTTTCTGGAACAGAAATGGTTATCATTTGTCTAAATTTGACTTGTTTTCTTGAGACCTAATTCAGAAACAACTCTTTAATGCATCCTTCTCTGATCTCCCACCTCTCAACTTGTATTACACGGTATCTCGAAACCTGAATCATGAGCACTTTGATTGCAGAGTTTTTGCCTTGTCAACTCATAGTGGTTGTTAAATCAATGAAATGGTCAAAATGTAATATGTGGTTAAATTATTACAATACAAAGGATTACTACTTTTAAACACAGTAATAAATTATCTACATCAGTATTGCACTAATGGGTTGACAGTGAATTTTTAGTCATTCCAAAAAAGAAAATAGTTGTAAGAAAGAACTCTGTGCTAATTAGAAACTTAAGGATTTAAAAATGAAAATTGGAGGGAACATTGGAAAGATATTCAAGTGTCTTAAAATAACTCTTTCAGTGGTTAAGAAACATTATGTGGTTGAGAAACTTCTCTTGCAGAATGATTATGGATTTCTTTCAAGGAAAAAAAGTGTATTGTAAAAGATACACTGTGTTGAATCAAGAAATAAGTTATACAAAGACGGTACCTATGCTACTCATTGTACTTTGCCTTTGAAAAGGACAGAAAAAGTGTTGTATAAGAACTACTCTGTTTAAAGAAATAAATTCTGTGTACTTAATCTTAAATATCTATAAGACTGGTTGCCTTAAACCAAACCTAGGGTATTTCTCTACCAATTTCTTAAGCTTTTTGACTTACTAACCTAGAAAAGATAGAGCAAACATTCATAATTTTTCTCTATCAAAATGTAAATACTGTATAGTTTTTAAAACCTCCTTTAAACAGTTGAAAGGCATATGCTGGAAAATCTTATGACCAAGTTCCATTATACTCAGTGTGAAATGACATTAGTATGTAGAGAGATGAAATTATACTGATACAGCCAATTTAAAAGCATAGTAGTCTAAAACAATTGATTCACACACACACACAGACACACACACACACTCACAAGTGAAAGGTGAAAACAATTTAAATCTCATTAGTAACAAATATACTTTATAATAACAATGTGATAAAATTCTTCACCTATTAGCTACAATGAAAAAAAAAAGATACTGCTCACTATTGGCAATACTTATAGACTGTTGGTGGGTGTGAGAACTGGTACACTCTCTCTAGGAAGGATCTTGGTTATTACAGTATATTACTTGTGTATATATATATATATATATATATATACACACACACACACACACACTTGTATATTACTTGTATATTACAGACCTTAAAAATATTACAATATTTACTTGTATATTACTTGTATGTTACTTGTATATATACACATTTGTATATTGTATATTACTTGTATATTACTTGTATATTACAGACCTTAAAAATATTACAATATTTACTTGTATATTACTTGTATATTACAGACCTTAAAAATTTCTACACTTTACCTAGTAAGAGCCCTTTAATAAATTCTTGCTAAGAAGGTATACAGAAAATCATACAAAGGCCAATGTGCAGATAATCCCGTTACATTTTGAGGAAGGAAGGGGTGTTCACGGTTCTTGATGACGGGGCCGGAAGTCACTCTCGGAGCCCCCTTACTGGCCTCTTCTGCTCTTGGTCAACAGGCAATATGGGCCCAAGGTATGCCTTTTCACATGGGAGTCTTCATTTCTGGCCCCTGCTGTTGCCTCCCATTGAGATCTACTCCCCCTGCCCCCTTCCCTTGTATCTTAATCCTCAGCCCTCCTGTGTGGATGACATTATGGGGGTCATAGCACTCCTGGGTGGCTATAAACAAGACACACTTATTTTCCACAGTTCTGGAGGCTGTAAGGCTGAGGCCAAGGCACCTGCAGATTCTGTGTCTGGTGAGGGCCCTCTTCTTCGTAGATGACATCTTCTCACTGTGTCCTCACATGGTAGAATGGGTGAGGGAGATCCATGAAGTCTGGAGACTCTTCTTTTCTGGGGGACGGGGGGGGCGTGTCTCGTGTGGGATCTTAGTTCCCTGACCAGGGACTGAACTCGCGCCCCCTGCAGTGGAAGTGTGGAGTCTTAACCACTGGACCTCTAGGGAAGTCTCTATGGAATCTCTTCTTAAAAGGGCATGATCCTATTCATGTGGGTTCCACCTTCATGACCTAATCACCTCCCAAATGCCCTGCCTCCAAATGCCATCACATTGAGGATTAGGTTTCAACATGTGACTTCTGGGTGGACACCAATATTCAGTCGCTAGTTGCACTGGGGAGGGGGTGGCATAGAGGCCGACTTTGCTTCTATTCTTGTGGCCTGGGCAGAGGGACGCTTTCCTCTATCCCTTTTCAGGGTGACAACTGAGACAGATTGGAGGTGTCAAGATTAGGAACTACATGTCCATCTGTACTGACCCCTACAGCGGACTGGAGGAAGCACAAAGGGCTGATGGAAAAGTGGACATCCGGGTAGATTTTCCCAGTGTTCAGGACGGATGGCAGTAGATTCAACTTGGTGCCTCTGACAACTCTTACACTCCTAGTTCCCTGATCTAAGGGAGGTTGTAATTGAAGTCTTTTCCATAATTATATTTTTCTCTGAGAATAAGGTCCACTCCACCCCTTTGTCAACCGTATCATATGCATACTGTGTAATTTGTAGACATTCAAATTTGAAATGCGGGCTTCCCTGGTGATGCAGTGGTTAAGAATCCACTTGCCAATGAAGGAGACATGGTTTTGAGCCCTGGTCCGGGAAGATACCACATGCTGCGGAGCAACTATGCCCATGCGCCACAACTACTGAGCCTGTACTCTAGAGCCTGCGAGCCACAACTACTGAGCCTGCATGCCACAACTACTGAAGCCTGCACGCCTAGAGCCCGAGCTCCGCAAGAAGAGAAGCCACTGCAGTGAGAAGCCTGCGCACCGCAACGAAGAGTAGCTCCTGCTCGCCGCAACTAGAGAAAGCCTGAGCATAGCAATGGAGACCCAATGCAAAAACAAATAAATAAATTTGAAAAATTTGAAATGCATTTTCATGAGAAACTTTAAAATTACTAGTCTTTCAATTTAAAATTGGGGACTGGGAATCCTAAATTGAACAATTTCCAGCCCCCCACAGCCTGCTGTTTTACAAATAAATCTTCCAAATTGTATTCAGCAATTTTGTAGACCTTTTGGTATTCCAACCACATTCAGCATTCTTCCAATGTATTTAATTAATTTTTTTCTGCTGTTACAATAGAATAATTTATTTCCTTACGGTCATTAAAAATTTAAAATATCAGGTATCTGGTTCTTACCTGTTCAAAAGGAATCCAGATGTTCACCTACGGAAAGGGTGCCAGTTTTTTGTTTTCTATCATACATTTAACTTTGGAGAATAAATTTGGAACAGTTCTGTAGGGACTATTGGTCGCAGATGGCTGAGTGATAATAAATCCTCAGGTTGAGATACAGTCCTTCTGGATTGCAGCACTTGAACTGATTTTAATAATTCAGAGTACTCTTCATCATCCAAGTAAACGAAAGGTATCTCTTAAGTATTTCTTTTTTTTAAAAAAAAGATATGTAATTAGCTTATGACACCTTATTTTTTTTCTTACTCTTAATTTCTTTCTTACTTTTAATTCAGCACTCTGACGTCTCCTCCAGCATTGTTGCTCCTTTCTTCCAGGCCATAAAAGTGTTCAATTTCTTCCATGTTCAAAAAAAAAAAAAAATCCCTCTTCCTGCAGGAAGCTTTCACTTGTATCCTAGGCTGAGTTTTTATAATTCTTTCTCTCTTACGTATCATATTTGCCACACGGCTTACGCATCTGAGCTCCTTAGAGGTGGGGACTGTTTCTTATCAACTTTTGCATCTCCACAGCTTAGCAGTGTGCCGGATATACAGTAGATGCTCAATAAAAAATGAAGGATAGTCCTTTAAGTCAGAGGTTGATATCGAGTCACTGATATTGTCCAGTGAAGGACCTAATCACGTCCCCAAAAGTCCTACCTGATACCATCACCTTTGGGGGTTAGGATTTCAACATATGAATTTTGGAGGGGGGGCACATAAACATTCAGACCATAGAATTAACAGATTATGTAACTGATGACCCTGTACCTCTAAAGAAAAGTACTAATATTAAAACCTTGACTTCTTGATCTATCTCTGTGTAGCTTTGGGATATATTTTGCCCCACCTACGTAGCTTTTGCTGGTCAATTTCCACTACAATATATGGCCTTTGAGAAGTACCATGTTCCTTTTATTCTTTGTATTCTCAGCTTCTAACACAGTGTGTGGCAAGTGGTTAAAGCTCACTATGTATTTGTTGACTAGATGAGGTTACTATGTCTGGGGAAAAGATAGGTTTCCCATCTCATTACTGACTAGATCCTATTCTAAGTGTTTCCATTCCTCCTCTTATGATTTTCCCTTTCAATGACAACGAAGCAGAATTCTGATTTGTAAGAACTTGTAACCTGGTGAAAACATGTCATGCAACAGTGCTTTTCTGTTGCAGTGGCAGTAAATGTGATGCTTATTCTCCATGTTTTGATCAGAGTAAGAGATACAGAATGAGCCATTAGACATGTCACCTAGTGGACTTCTTTGTGTCACCTTTGTTATTTAAGGCAGATTCAATGTCAAGTCATAAAATGATGAGCATATGGTCTTATTATTAGTTTTCTCTGGAATCCAGTCTCTTTATATATGACAAAAATCTGTTACTAATACTTTTTGAGCCAAAGAGTCTCTATAACCTGTAAATTTAAATCTGATCTTGACTGTAGTATATGCCTCCTGTAGGTAGAAAAGATGTTCCTATTAACACTGGTACAGTTCCTTTGGATTATGATTTTCAGTGTCATGTTTTTTTAAATAAAGCGTTTTAATTTTCTTTCATCTGAGCACTGCAAGCTTTATTTTTAGGACCAAAGATTTAATTCCAACAGGATATGTTTAGAACTCTCATGTACTGGCTTTCTGAAAACACTGAGTTTCATCTTATTATGAAACGTGTAAACAGGTTATAGCTCAGAAACAGGTGCTAGAACACTCAGCTCTTTGAACTTCATAGGGATGTCTTCCAGCAGCGCACAGCGGACCGTTCACATGTGATTTCAAAGAGCACTGCATTTAAATCTCACATCTTTCTATCCTTTTCCGCCCTTTGTTTGTTAGCTGGCAATACACAACGTAAACTTCATTCATATGTTAAATGAAAAAGCATCCCCTTCCCGATTTTGTCAACATACTTCCAAAGGAGACCACTTGTCAAACTAAGCAAAGGAAATCTTTCAAGGAAAGTTTTCACAAACAATTGTGACTTAGTACAAGTGTGTCCTCCCCTTTTTGACCTGTAACAATGTTTACTGAGCATCCACTAAGTGCCATGTATTCTTCAAAGGAGAAGGGTACAATTGTAAATATGACAGGCAAGATCCCACATCTCATAGAACTTGCATTTTGAAGGAAGGAGATGAGTGAGCAACCAATCAACCAAATAACGAAACAACCAAACAACCAAGACTTTACAGCTAATGACAACTATCATGGAGAAAATAACACAACACTTGCTAGAGGGTGACCTAGGACTGGGTGCCTGGGAGGGTGTGGGGCAGTTAGAATAAGGACACTCTTTTTTTTTTTTTTTTTTTTTTTTTGCGGTACGCGGGCCTCTCACTGTTGTGGCCTCTCCCGTTGCGGAGCACAGGCTCCGGACGCACAGGCTCAGCGGCCATGGCTCACGGGCCCAGCCGCTCTGCGGCATGTGGGATCTTCCCGGACCGGGGCACGAACCCGCGTCCCCTGCATCGGCAGGCAGACTCTCAACCTCTGCGCCACCAGGGAAGCCCCCAAGGCACTTTTTTTAATGCTTGTTATTCAAAAGCATTTAAAAGCAATTTCCTGATGCTATAATATTTCCCACGTAAAAAATGAATATGCATTTTGGAAAAGTAAAGACAGTATACCACATAGACAAAATAACATAACATTATCATACTTAATAAAATTAATAATTATTCCTTAGTGTTATCTAATAGTCAATCCATATTTACATTTCCCCTATTGTTCCCCAAATGTCCTTCACAGTTGGTTTGTATGAACATTATTGAAACCAGGGCCACATATTGAATTTTATGTCTCTTTTAACCAAAAACTATTTCATGACACAGGAACCTAACTGCGTCTTGTGGAATATTCTACCTATGGACGTTACCTCATTTCTTCTGCATGCTGTAATTTAACTTTATAATTTAATAGCTTCTATTTCCTGAAACCTAGAATTTAGTTTCAGTCTTGATTAGATTGAGTTAAGCATTTTTAGGTAGAATGCATCATAAGTGATGTCGTATATTTCATAATGCATTATATCTGGAAACACATAATATCTGGTTGTCCTACCATTTTTTAAAATAAAAATTGGCCACCAGGTTAGGAAGAATACAGCCTTGTTCCTTTATTGCACATTAAAAATTCCCTTTCTAACCAGGAAATAATCTGTGTAGTATACTTTGGCACTATATACACATCCATTTCTTAATCAACGATTTGTGTAATGGTTTTAAAATCAATTTGTAATCCTTGTCTGGATACATAATTTCATTGGCCTTTGAAAAATGGTGACTCTTTTCTAATTTTATGCTTCCTTCTGTGATTATTTGCTGGTCATCTTAGGTAAAGTAGAGGTTTTCCTCATGAACTAGGGTCATATGGTTACTTCAAAATACAGTTCCTATTGAAAAGGCAAAGATACATGCGTTTAATTTTTCTTTTTGATTTCTAATTTTCAAAGAAAAAATTGATTTAATAGCCATTGTAAAAGGAAGCAATGAGCTTTTTCCCCCCATTTTTTTCCTTTTTTGGGGGTATTGTTACAGATTAATGGATTTTTACAGATTTAATGTTTTATCAAACATTCAACAATCATATCATCTTATTCTTTTCAATGCTCAAAACTGTAACAGTTTTGGCCAGTGGAATACTCTTAAGGCTGATTTGGGTCCTTTTAACATGGCTTCATTGTGGCATTGGTTAGGAAAAATTTTCATAAAGAAATCACATTCCTAAAATTAAAAAAAATTGATAAAATAGGCTTCATTAAAAAAAACAAAAACCTTTGCTTATATAGAAAAAGTCAAAAAATTACAACATCCTTTCATGATAAAAGCCTTCAACACATTGGGTATAGAAGGAACATACCTTAACATAATAAAGGCCATATATGACAGATGCTCAGCTAACATTATATTCAACAGAGAGAAAATTTCCTCTAAGATTAGGAAAAAGACAAAGATGTCACTCTCACCACTCTTATTCAATATAGTACTGCAAGTCCTCACTAGAGAAATTATGCACACAAAGAAATACAAGGCATCCAAATAGGAAAGAAGTAATAAAATTTTTGCTATTTGCAGATGATATAATTTTGTATACAGAAAATCCCGAAGAATCAACCAGAAAGGTTTTGGAACTAATCAGTGATTTCCGTAAAGCTCCAGTATATAAAATCAACATACAAAAATCAGTTGCATTTCTATACACTAATAAAGAAGCATCTGAAAAAATAAATAAAATGATCTCATTCACAATAGCATCAAAATCAATAAACTACCTAGGAATACATTTAACCAAGGAAGTGAAATATCTGCAGAATAAAACTATGAGACTTTGCGGAAAGGAACTGAATACACAAAAAAATGGAACGATACCCTGGTTCATGGATTGAAAGAATATTGATAAACTGTTTATACTACTCAAAGCCATCTATAGATTAAACATAATCCCCACCAAAATACCCATGATATTCTTCACAGAAGTATAAAAAAAATTCTAAAATCTTTATGGAACCACAAAAGACCCCAGAGAGCCAAAGCAAACCTGAGGAAAAAGAACAAAGCCTGAGGTATCACACTTTCTGATTTCAAGTTATACTACAAAGTTTTAGTAATAAAAACAGTATGGGACTAGCATAAAAATAAACACATAGACCAATGGAACAGAATAGAGAGCCCAGAATTAAACCTCTTCATATCGTCAACTAATATTCAACAAGAAAGCCAAGAACACACAATGGGGAAAAACAAATGGTGCTGGAAAAACAGGATAAACACATGCAGAACAATGATATTTCACCCTTATCTTATATATACCACTCACAAAAATTAACTCCAAGTGGATCAAGGACTTAAACATAAGATGAAATACCATAAAATTCCTAGAAGAAAACATAGGGAAGAAGCTCCTCAACACTGGTCTTGGCAATGATTTTCTGGATATGACACCAAAAGCACAAACAACAAGAATAAAAATCAACAAATGGGATTACATCAAACTTAAAAGGTTCTACATAGCAAAAGAAACAATTAAAATGAAAAGGTAAACTACAGAATGGGAGAAAAGTTTGCAAACCGTATATCAGATAAAGGGTTAATATCTAAAATACATAAAAAAATGCACGCAACTCAATAACAAAAACAAAAAACCAAACAATCTAATTTAAAAATGGGCTGAGGAACTAAACAGATATTTTTCCAAAGGAGATATCCAATGACCAAGAGGTACATGAAAAGATGCTCAACATCACTAATTATTAGGAAGTGTAAATCAACACCACAGTGACATATCACTTCACATGTTAGAATGGGTATCATCAAGAAAACAGAAGATGAGTGCTGGTGAGGGTGTGGAGAAAAGGGAACCCTTGTAGACTGTTGGTGGGAATGAAAATTGCTTTGACCATTATGGAAAACAGTATGGTGGTCCCTCAAAAAATTAAAATAGAACTACCATATGATGTATCAATTCCTCTTTTCCATATATATATATATATCTCCATCCAAAGGAAGTGAAAATAGGATATCAAAGAGATATATGCACTCCCATGTTCACTGCGCCATTATTCACGAGAGCCAAGATATGGAAACAAGTGCCCTTCAATGGATGAATGGATAAAAAATATATATACAATGGAATATTATTCAGCTATGAGACATAAGGGCATCCTGCCATTTGCATCAACAAGTATGGACCTTGAGCGTTTTATGCTAAGTGATATAAGTCAGACAGAGAAAGACAAATACTGTATGATACCCCTTAACATAAAAAAGCCAAACTCATAAAAACAGAAAGTAAAATGGTGGTTACCAGGGGATGGGGAATAGAGGATAGGACAGATGTAGTTTAAGGGTACAACCTTGCAATAAGCAGTAAATAAGCACTAGAATATAGACAACTATATAACATTATAATCATCAAACTTGTTAAGAGACTAGAACATAATGATTCCAACCACTTGAAAGAAAGGATAATTATGTAATGTGCTAGATGTGCTAATTATTGCTACAATGGTAATCATATTATATAAAGTATCAAATTAACATACTGTATACCTTAAAGCTACACAATATTATATGTCAAATATATTTCAATAAAAAATAAAATTTTAAAAGAGAAAAAAATCTTGCTCTTCCCAAGACATCATTAGCATAATGTTAGCACATTTACTGAATAGATCTAGGGTCAGTAAACTACCTTGATGTGCCAATTTCAGCCCACCACATGTGCTTATAAATAAAGTTTTATTGAAACACAGACACATTCATCATTTAGGATTGTCTCTGGCTGCTTTCCTGCTACAACAGCAGAGTTGAGTAATCTTGTCAGAGACCTTATGTTCTCCCCTAAGCCTAACATATTTACTATCTGCCCTTTTGCAGATAGTTTGCTGACCCCCAGTTGGGACCATGAAAATTTCAAGCAATATGACATTTTTTGTTTGATGTTGTTTCATGGGTTCATCTTGTTTTTTTCTAACCAAATTTTTAGCTGCTACTTAAGAGCAGGAATGGTGTCTTACATTTTGTCTGTATCTTTCATTATCCCCAGGCACTCCGTAAATACTTGATTGGTTTATCTACTGAAAGTGTACTTTCACAGATGTTTTTTCATTTGCTTTTAACAAAGAATATCTGTTGATTCAAAGTAATGAAGCATCTAGACACACGTGCATATTCAGTGTATTGGAAAAATATGTGAATGTCCTGGAATTACTGTGAGTGAAAGAAATCAATTTTCTGTACCCTTTATATTACATTACAGAGATGACCCTACATTTCTACCTATTCCACAAATTTGCATTTTAGAGGAGAGTAATTTCTTTCACCAACTCACTGAAGTCATTGTTATTTCACGACTAGGTAATAAGAGACGGCTTCAGTCTTTAGAATGAAATTTCTGTACTGGAAAAGCCTTTAACTTTGCAGGGGGAAACACTAAGGTCAGTGTCTGTGGCTCTCAAGGGCTTTTGCTCAGCTTGACATAGAAACAAATTAAAAAGAAAGAAATCCATACTGGACAGAGCAATAAAAATTAGTGTACAGTTTAACTCTAAGGACGACTCTCACTGGGCATAGACAGAAAATTCACTGAAAGGACAGAAGCTACCATCGACTTTAAACAACCTGTTTTACCTTTTCTATGTGCAGAGTGCCTGTGGATTTATATATGAACAACTTTGCTCAAATTCGGTGCAAGGATAGGCTGTGTCTATTTGCAATGGGAATGTTGGAAGAACTTGAATTTATTTCTGTTGGTCCTTCTGTGTTTAGTGGTTTATGATTCTTGTCATCTTGTTTGGCAAAAGTGATAGCCAAGCACCCACTGGTGTACATTCAGATTTTTTCCACATCTTGGCTAATGTGAACAGTGCTGTAATGACCATATGACCACAGGAATACTGATATTTCTTTGAGATCCTGAATTCATTTCTTTTGGATAAATACCCAGCAGTGGGATTGCTTGATCATCTGGTAGTTCTATTTTTAATTTTTTGAGGAATCTCCATACTGTTTTCCATCATTTTATATTCCCACCAGCAGTGTACAAGGGTCCCAATTTCTCCACATCTTCACCAGTACTTGTTATATTTAGTATATATATATTTTTTGGATAATACTAAATTGTACACTTAAATTTGTTAAAAAGGTAGATCCCATATTAAGTGTTCTTATCACAATAAAATAAAATTGAAAAGAAGTGACAACCAACAGCGGGGGTCTATTACTGCGGTTGGTACTTGTAGTATTTGTTGTGTATGTGTATTAGAATTAATGATTTGCTCAGTGCAAATCACAATTTAGCTTCTCGTTTTGAAGTAGTGACATCTATATGGAACTAAAGTCTATTAAATAAATACAATTTCTGGGCAACAGGCAAATTATCTCTTGTGCTATTGTTCATAAATAATGGAGAACTGTAAAATGAACACTTAAAGAAATATAGACCTATTAAAATAAGGCAGCATTTGCCTAAGTTCAGGCAGTTACAGGATTTACTATAACTGTAAATTATCTCAAAACTGACTGCAGTGTTCCATAAATTTAACGTGTGGATAGTTCGGCAAGCAGCTTATTAACAAAACAGGAGAAGCACCAACTCGTTTCATCTACTTTCCCTAAGTTAGTTAGAAGTATAAACCACTGTTTGTCATGTTAAAGACTTCTATAGACAGTCTAATAATATATTTGATACTTAACTTTTCTGTAAAATTATATCTGAGTGCTATACATATCTGTGTGTATAGATATATATACATAAGTATGTGTGTATGTATGTATATGTGTGTGTTTACAGATATACATATATACATATATGTGTATATATGTATATATGTCTGTATATATGCATACAAACATATATGTGAACGTGTATGTGTGTATGTATATAAATATGTATGTGTGTGTGTGTGTGTGTGTGTGTGTGTGTATATTTATATCATGAAAAAAGTTCTTAGATTACAAAGAGGCTTTATTTTCCTTTTTTTAAAACTTTGGTTTATACATCTTAAAACTTAAACTGGATCATGTTTTTGTTTTTGTTTTTGTTTTTGCCCTGGGACTACTGCTCTTGGGTTAGTTCCATTTTGATGAAATCTGTTGTTGATAAAAGAGAGTTCAAACTCCTCTAAACCAATTAAAATGTTTTTGCCTCAGGAAGTAAATAAAAGCACATGATAGAACTAAAGCAGAATGGAGAGTGGTAATCAGTATAGTAGTTCAGTATTGAACAATATTGAACACTGTAACAATAACACCTAATAAATCATTCTGAAAGGTCCATTGGATATATTTTTTCCAAGGACAAATAAAGTATACTCATAAGGATCAAAAAGATGCCTGTGTTACTTTTATGGTCTATTTTAGAAAGCATTGAAGATTTCTTCTAATGTAAACTTTAAATTCCTTTATTATATGAAACATTCCTCAAAATATTTGAAACCTGTCATAGTATGTTTACATACATTATGAATTGAGATGTAAATTGATTTAGAGATTTATGTAAATCTATTTGGAACCCTACTTAAATAATTTTAAAGCCTTTATGTTTAAAAAATATTTGTACTACTTTGATCACAAAAGACTTTTTAGTGTTGAATGCAAAGCATAGCTGTTACTAATTTTTCTTTCCAGAATATATTTTTCATTTAGTTTCAGAAAACAGAACTGTTAAAATTGTTTTCATAATAAAATTGACACTAATGGTTTGCTTCTGCCTTTTCTTACTGCTTTTTTTTTGATAAGAATTTTCCAATTATCTATGGCTTAATGATTATGATGCCACGATTAGAAGATCATGACTTTGAGAGAGGCTATAAACATAGCGGTTTTTAAGAAACATGTTTGGTTCATTCATTCGTTTATCCATCCGTCCTTCCGTCTATTCATCTATTCATTCTATCACCTGTTCGTCATCTAACAACTCACCCATCCTCCTAGCTACCTATCAATCATCCATCCATTCATCCTTCCATCTGTCCGTCCATCTATTCACCCATCCATCCTTCCACCTAGCCTCCAATGTTTTTGAGCCCCTGCTATGACAAGCACTTTTTTTTTTCCTGGCGAATGACTTTACTAATAGAAATAGAAGGAAATCCTGAATTCCACAGTAATTTTGGAAGAAATATAGCATGCAGGACAAATGTTAGTTAACTTATTTCATGTTTGATGGGAAGCATACGTACTTGAGAGAAAATATCTTCCTTAACCAGATACTTAGGACTGCTATTTAAAGAAAACTGGTTAAAACTTCAATAGCACTTTTCTCTAACAAATTTTTATAAATATTTAGATATGTTAAGAATTTGGCCTCTGTAACTTAGCTCTGTAACTTAGTTATAGTAATGTAATTGCACTAATTAAAGTGAGATAAAAATTCTCTTCCACACAAATTAAGTACGATAATGACTGTGAAAGCCTTGAATGCTGCGTTCATACAATGCATGAGAATGGTTATTTCTTCACACTCTTGCCAACAGTGGGTATTATCATTCTGTTTATCCTTGCTAGTATAAATGGAAAAAATTCCACTCTTCTCCTAATTAAAATTTCTCTGATTATTTATGATGCTAAGCAGTGTATACTTAGTGGTCACTTGCATTTCTATTTCAGTAAATTGTGTATTCATGCATTGATATTTGCCCATTTTTCTATTTATGTCTTTTTATCTGACTGATTCATGAGAGCACATTGTATACTAAAGACACTCTTGGTCATCTATATTGCAAATATATAAAATATGTTTATTTTAATTTCACATATACATCAGTTTAAGCTTTCTATGGTCAAATTTATTAATATTTATAAATTAATATTTTATTGCTATTTTGGTGTTATGCTTAAAAAAGATCTTCCCACATTATACAGATATCCGTGTGTATTTTATTCTAATAAAATACAATTTCAATTTTTACATGTAACTTGTCATTTTCCTGAAAATAATGCCAGTTTGTTATGCTAGGTGGGGAGCACTCTTTATTTTTTATCATCCTAAACTTCCAAGGTCATGTCCTTAACTAAAGTCCAAAAATGAAGCTGTATTCTCTAGCTCAATTTGGCCTCTCTATATTGTGATTTTAGTCCCTACATTCAAATCGTTATGTATTTCTCAGTGTTCCCTACCCATGGTGCTGGATTGTAATACCACCATGAGATGAATTTACTATCCCCTTCCCCAAACTTCCCATCAAGGGGAGAGCCTATCTCTTTAAATCTTATGGTTTGGAGGAGACAGCAGAACATTGGCCTCCTGTGGGCAGCTGGGTCCCTTCCATTTGAGAAAAAGGGATGATTGACAAGCAAAAGGTAGCAGCATTCTGTGAGTCGTGCTCTTGCATGGGGTACAAGAGCAGGAAGGGGAAGCAGCTTTTTCTCCTCCACCCCCTCCTGTCCTTGTTTATTGGCTTGCTTGAGTCTGTCTTTCATATCTACTGCATTTTCCCCATTATACTCACTGTTTTTCCCCATTGCACTTATAATAACTGTTCTCTTCATTACAGTTAATTTTCTGCACCCTGCGCTTTGTCTTCTACTTTATTTCAAGTATTCCTGTATTCACTTCTTTTTGTTTTATTTTAGCCCCCTTTTCCCCCATCTTATTATGTTGTATTCCCAGACTATTCTGACACCCCATTCCTGTTTCTTAATGGATATAGCTTCCTGCATGCTATGGGGGTTCACGAACAGTTTTACACTTCGATACAGAAATTTCTTGTGGATCACATAGTGGGTTAGTCTCAAAGGCACATGGATATTCTCCCCGCCCTCCTGTTCCGCAGTATATAATTCACAGTTTCCTCTTTCCCCAATGTTGCTTCACCTCCTACTCATGCTCAAATGAAGGAATCTTTCCCGACTCAATATTTTTAGACAAATCTTATGGGTGAATTGCCTTTCATCTTGTTCTTTGCTCGAATGTTTGGTACTTTAATTCCTCCTTAGATCTATGATTGTAGAACAGGTTGAGACGTACAGGTTTTGGTCAGTTCTCTAGTTTCCAGCCTGATTTTACTTCTGTTCAACAGAACCAGCATTGTCCAGCTCCCTGGTTCTTAGGGACTCTGATAGGATACATGAAACATTAACTTCTAGTATTCAGTTGTACTAAATTCTTCCTTCAGCTGCCTTCAGAATGTTGCTTTGGCTCTACAATATGAATATGAATTTAACTACCAAGACATTTTCTTCTGAAATGGAACAGGATCCTGTGGGGCTCCTGGGCACAAAAGCCTTTCTGTGCCCCCCACTGCTTGATTATAGGAAATAAGCTTCATTCAGCCTCTGACTTGCCATGAGCTCCAAGGAGAAGGTTCAAACAGTTGCTAATTAGGGAAGGGAGGGGATGCGGAGGGAAGGGAGGGGATGCGGAGACAAGGGAGAAACAGTCAAAAGAAACTACAGTGCAGCCTTGGGGCAGGGTCCTGGTTCCCCCTCAAGGGATACACAGAACAATATCTCTGGGCTGTTTGGTAGATACTGAAACCCCCTCCATGTGGGAGAAGTTAACTGTGTGCTGCCCACAAGCACATAGACCCCAGACCGGTTGGAACCAGAAGGTTGATGATGCCGACTCCCACTTACCTCCCCACCAACCAATCAGAAGAATGTCCATGAGCTGATCACGCCTTCTTTGAACCATTACTATAAAACTCCTTACTATCCACTCCAGGTTGGGACACAGTTTTGAGGGCATTAGCCTGCTGTGGCCCCCTTTGCCTGGCAAAGCAATAAAGCTATTCTTTTCTACTTTACCCCAAACTCTGTCTCCAAGATTTAATTTGGTGTCGGGGTACAGAGGCCGGATTCAGCTTCACTTGCTGCTAAATCATGAAATTTTTCTGCAAGGATGGGAAAAGTTGGCGGATGGGGAGGCTATGAGAGTGAGGGTAAGTATGGAGAAATAATCCAGAAGCTACTATGCAATACAACACCTGCAGGTAGAAAGGTAGAAAGGTAAAATTGTAAGAGTCTCTAAGTATCTGAATGTTGGGAAAATGGTGGAAAAAATATGAAGCATAGTGTTACCATTGACTGTACAATTACCAATTCCCAGCAGACCCTGGTATTAGATTTTCAGTTTTAGTTTTCCTTGTTTGAATTCTTATCACCATTTTTTGTATTCTTCTTTCTCTTTTTTCTCATGTTATAATAATTTAGGGACAAGCTAGTTTTAGCTTTACATCATTGTGGACCTAAACTTTGTTCAGTGTTCCATCCACACTCTAGTTTTGACCATACATGTCTCATGAGACACTGTTCTGCAGAAAATTGTTCTTAAGCATGTTAGTAAATGTGCCTTCGATAGTGTTCTATATTCAATATACTTTGAAAATACTGTGTTGACATTACAGAGGTTCATCTATTACAGGACTTCCCAAAAGCTTTAAAATGCCAGGGTATATGTATTGTGAACCACCAAGAGACATCACCAAGCATCATGCCCCTAACTTGTTTGACAATGAATCTATTATTCCTGAACAATGTTCTGCAGATCACTACTTTAAGAAACAGTATACTCACTGTGTACTCTGTACTTAAATGCCCCAGAGTCCTTACTGCTCTCTGGTTACAAGGAAGACACTTGGAGACACTTAATTTATTCAGGCTTCCTGGTTATCATTTTCTGCACTTATGCAGAAAGACATTTAGCTCTTGACCTTACGTTAAATGTATTGACTACACCTTTAGTTTAAAAATTATTGTTTGAGTCAATGACACAGTTTGATTCAATTCCAAGGTCTCCATGTAATATATAAACAAAGCGTGGACTCAATGAATTTCTTTTATTCACTTACATTATCCTAGGTAGTCTTCTGTATTTGCTTTATCAACTCTAAATAAGGTTTAAGACTAAAAACTTTGTTCCATATAATTAGAAACACACTTATACATTTGTGTCATAGTGTTGTACTTTATAAGAACTTGATACCTACTGACTGATTTATTAAACCAACACCTAAAGATGGCAGAATTCAACCTTTGGCTCTGGTTATTCTAATGTGATCTCTAGAGTGGCATATATAGTAAAACAAACTGGCAGTTATATTGTTTAATTATATACATTAACTAACAAGTCTAGACTCAACACTGATTTTGGAAGTGTTGTAGAGAGGCAAATCAAACATCTGTAGAAATAAGGTGTTATGTCTCTAATTAAATGCTTTAAAAAATGAGCTGAAAAATATTCAGGATTTGAAGAACTTCAACAAGAATGTAGAACCAGTTCAGTAAAACTAAGATAACATTATTTTGCATTAAATTAAAGAGGAGAAAAGGACATTCAGGTAATAAAGTTCTTTTATGGTATTGAACTTTAAAAAATTAAGTAAAACAAATAAAATTGAAAATAAAAATTCCTCTGTAGCTTTTCTCCTTTGACCTCTCAAAACGAGCAGTTCTGAAAGGTGAGCCACGTGATAATGCAAATTCTTTTGGTGATAATTTTGACAGATCGTTTTCAGAAATTGCTTTCAAAGTCATTTAAATGAGGAAGAAGGCAACTATGCACAACTCAAAATTTTAAACTGCCAAAATTACTCCCTGATTTCTCTCCCATATTACATATTTATTTTATTAAGTTTATTTAGCCTGGGGTTACTTCCTAACATGATTTAGTCGAATATAAAAGCCTGGCCTTTATTACGTACAGGAGGGAAATTATTTTCCTGGCCTGAGATGGAGCCATCATTTCACCTCTTCAGAGGAACTGAAGAGATATGTCTGGTCTTGTTAGATGCTCAAGCTGTAGCAGAATATTCTGTGCCAACATCAGCACACTTGCCACAGGCACAGACAGCCCCTAGACTGTGACCTGAACTGAAGCTCCAGCAATAAATTGGAAAGTCAAGGGAACACAGAAGGTATTGGAAGAGCTTTAATTAGCACATTCAAGAGAAAACACTGTATTAGATTTTTATTGCTTTATAGCATATTACCACAAAGGTAGTGGCTTAAAACAACTCACACTTGTCATCTTAGAGTTTCTGTGGGGCAGATGTCTGGGCATGGCTTAGCTAGGTCCACTGTCTAAGGTCTCATATAGTTGTAATTAAGATGTTGGAGGAGATGCATCCTCACCCAGAGGCTTGACCAAGGAAGAGCCCTCTTCCAAGTTCACTCAGGTCACTGGCAGAATTCATTTCCTTTTGGTTGTAGGACTGAGGACCCTGCTTCTATTGGCTGTCAGCTGGAAGCTGCCCTCAGCATCCAGAGGCCACCCACAACTCTTTGCCAAGTGGAATCTCAAACATGGCTCCTTAAGTTCTTCACATGCAGCTAGGAAGGGAGGGTCTTTAGAATGAGCCTGCTAAAAAGACGGAATCTTATGTAATGTAACATAATCACGAGAGTGATATCCAACCCTTTGCCATACTCTGTTGGTGAGAAGAGAGTCTTAGATCCTGCCCACACTCAAGGGGAAGGGATTACACAAAAGTGGGAACACCAAGAGGCAAAGATCATGGTGGGGGGCAACCTCTGAGTCTGTAGCCACAAATACTGGGCTGCTACTTAAGGAAGAATCCCTCCAAAAAAAGAGCCCTAGCATTCAGTAGAGTGGCATCAAACATGAACACAGAAAATGATGACTGCCTCCTGCTTCCCACTCCTGGGCCTATAACCAGACAAAGCTATAATTCGAAAAGATACATGCGACCCATGTTGATAGCAGCACTATTCACGATAGCCAAGACATGGTAACAACCTAAATGTCCATCAACAGATGAATGGCTAAAGAAGATGTGGTATATAACTACAATGAAATACTACTCAACCATAAAAAGAATGAAATAGTGCCATTTGCAGCACCATGGATGGACCTAGAGATTATCATACTTAGTGAAGTAAGTCAGCAAGAGAAAGACAAATACCATATATCACTTATATGTAGAATCTAAAATATGACACAAATGAACACATCTACAAAGCAGAAACAGACTCACAGACATAGAGAACAGACTGTGGTTGCCAAGGGGGAGGGGGGTGGGAGAGGGATGGGCTGGGAGTTTGGGATTAGCAGATGCAAATTAGTATATATAGGATGGATAAACAACAGTGTCCTTCTGTATAGCCCAGGGAACTATATTCAATATCCTGTGATAAGTCATAATGGAAAAGAATATGAAAAAGAATATATATATATATATATATATATATATATATATATATATATATATATATATATAACTGAGTCACTTTGCTATACAGCAGAAATGAACACATTATAAATCAACTGCACTTCGATAAAATTTTTTAAAAAATGGAAAGAAAATGATGACTGTCACAATTTTGCAATGATTTTGCAATGTTTCAGTAACTCCTTGACCTTGCTTATGAAACTGAAATTTCTGTGTTTTCCAAGTGACTTCTAAGGTCAATGAATTAGTTCTCTGGTGAGGCAGTAACAGTGTCTGTCATTCAGTCAGACTGTTCTTTGTATGCTGCAGCTTCTGCTACTAATTTGCCAGTTTGTTGATCTTATTTGATATAAACACAAATATTTACCCTTGGTAAGAAATAAAACATTGAACACAAAACTTAATTGTTTGGTCAGAAAAAAGATCACAACCTTGCAAAAATAGTTGAAATATTATAGGGACACTGTGGAGTAAAATTTCAAACAATGTATTAAAAAAATGGAAGGAAAATTTATATGTAGTGAGCTACACAGATCTTAAGCATACAATTTGGTGAGTTTTGACAAATACAAACACCTGACTAATCAACACCCCAATCGAGAAATAACACATGTCTATCACCCCAGAAAGCTCACTTACGCTTCCTTCCCTGTTACCCCTAGATAACCATTGTTCTGATGCCTATCATCATAGACTAATTTTGCCTGTACTTTAAAAAAAAATGTTTTAAACATTAAGATAAAATTGAAGTACACTATACACATTTAAAGTGTACAATTAGATCAGTTTCTACATGTATCTATACCAGTAAAACCATCACCACAATAAAGATTATAAACATTTCTGTCATTCCTAGCAGCTGCTCGTGTCCCTTCTGTAATCCAATCCTTCCTCTATCTCACCATTGTTACCCCAGGAAACGAATGATTTGATTTCTGTCACTTTAGATTACTTTGGATATTCTATAATTTAAAAACATGCTCAGCATCATTAGGCATCAAGGATATTCAAATTAAAACCATAATGAGATATATTATAAACTCATTAGGATGACTAAAAAATGAAAAACTAACCATATCAAGTGTTGCTAAGAATGTAGAACAGGTGGAACTTTATTTTGTTGCTGATGGGAATACAATATGGTACAACCACCTTAGAAAACAGTTGGACAGTTTTTTAAAAATTGATACATTTACCTATCATAGAATCCAACTATTCTGCTGTTAGGTTTTACTCAAGAGAATAAAAAATATATGTCTACATGAAGACTTATACACAAATGTCCACAGCAGCTTTACTTGTCATAGGCAAGAGCTGAAAGTAGCCCAAATGCCCAAGAACAGGTGAATGAATAAACAGACTGAAATGATCACCCAACGAAACACCACTCAGCAATAAAAGTGAATGAACAACTGATAAACGCAACAACAAAATGAATCTTAAAATTCCTATGCTGAGTAGTAGTTTTGCCTATTTTTGAATTTCATACACGTGGGATAGTTACGGCATTTGTACTGCTGCACTTATTTTGCTCCACAAAGAGTTATTCACTGTGTTGCTAATTCAGTAGTGTATCACTTTTCATTGTCAAATAACTGACTTTTGAAATTAAAACACTCTCCATCCCATACAGAGATTATACACATACAACACTACGGCTGTGTAGCGCTCAACAAAGGCAGTCTATTACATTTAAGAGATTAGAGGTCGACTATATTTTAATTTGCCTTTCTTTTTAACACTGGTTACCTATTTACAAGCCCTACTTGTTTGTTACCTTGAACTTTACCTTAAAAGAAAAAGGCCTAGGCATGCTCCTCGGCCATGGAAGTGCACACTTAGCGTCCTGAGGCACCCATTTCCCCTTTGTGAGTAGAGCCTGTGTACAGAATGTCACCATCCTTTGCCTGATTTCATCAAACAAGCCTTCTGACAGGTCTCCCATCCTCTAGCTTTCTCCTGGTTTCAGTCCACCTTCTCCGGGATGACCCGGGGTCTTGGTGCTCTGGCCAGGTGTCAGGCCCAAGCCTCTGAGGTGGGAGAGATGAGTTCAGGACATTGGTCCATCAGAGACCTCCCAGCACCTTGTAATATCAATCAGTGAAAGTTCTCCCAGAGATCTCCATCTCAATGCTAAGACCCAGCTCCACTCAATGACCAGCAAGCTCCAGTGCTGGACACCCCCTGCAAACAACTAGCAAGACAGGAACACAACCCCACCCATTAGCAGACAGGCTGCCTAAACTCACAGTAAGTTCACAGACAGCCCAAAACACACCACAGGATGTGGTCCTGCCCACCAGAAAGACAAGATCCAGCCTCATCCATCAGAACACAGGCACCAGTACCCCCACCAGGACGCCTACACAACCCACTGAACCAACCTTACCCACTGCGGGCAGACACCAAAAACAGCGGGAACTACGAACCGGCAGCCTGTGAAAAGGAGATCCCAAACACAGTAAGTTAGGCAAAATGAGAAGACAAGAAATATGAAGCAGATGAAGGAGCAAGGTAAAAACCCACCAGACCAAATAAATGAAGAGGAAATAGGCAGTCTACCTGAAAAAGAATTCAGAGTAATGATAGTACAGATGATCCAAAATCTTGGAAATAGAATGGAGAAAATACAATACACGTTTCACAAGGACCTAGAAGAACTAAAGAGCAAACAAACCATGATGAACAACACTATAAATGAAATTAAAAATTCTATAGAAGGAACCAATAGCAGAATAACTGAGGCAGAAGAACGGATAAGTGACATGGAAGATAAAAGAGTGGAAGTAACTACCACAGAGCAGAATAAAGAAAAAAAATGAAAAGAATTGAGGACAGTCTCAGAGACCTCTGGGACAACCTCAAACACACCAACATTCGAATTATAGGGGTCCCAGAAGAAGAAGAGAAAAAGAAAGGGTCTGAGAAAATATTTGAAGACATTATAGTTGAAAACTTCCCTAATATGGAAGAGGAAAGAGTCAATCAAGTCCAGGAAGTGCAGAGAGTCCCATACAGGATAAATCCAAGGAGAAACATGCCAAGACACTTATTAATCAAATGATCAAAAATTAAATACAAAGAAAAAATATTAAAAGCAGTAAGGAAAAAGCAACAAATAACATACAAGGGAATAGCCATAAGGTTAGTAGCTGATCTTTCAGCAGAAACTCTGCAAGCCAGAAGGGTGTGGCAGGACATATTTAAAGTGATGAAAGGGATAAAACCTACAACCAAGATTACTCTACACAGCAAGGATCTCATTCAGATTCGACGGAGAAATTAAAACCTTTACAGACGAGCAAAAGCTAAGAGAATTCAGCACCAGCTGAATAAGTAAAATAAATAATAATAATAAATAAATATTAATAAATTAATAAATTAATTAATAAATAAATAATAAAAAATAAATAAAACCAGCTTTACAACAAATGCTAAAGGAACTTCTCTAGGCAGGAAACAGAAGAGAAGGAAAAGACCTACAATAACAAACCCTAAACAACTAAGAAAATGGTAATGGGAACATACATATCGATAATTACCTTAAATGTAAATGGATTAAATGCTCCAACCAAAAGACACAGACTGGCTGAATGGATACAAAACACAAGACCCATAAATATGCTGCTACAAGAGACCCACTTCAGACCTAGGGACACATACAGATTGAAAGTGAGGGGATGGAAAAAGATACTCCACACAAATGGAAATCAAAAGGAAGATGGAATAGCAGTTCTCACATCAGACAAAATAGACCTTAAAATAAAGACTATTACAAGAGACAAAGAAGGACACTACATAATGATCAAGGCATCAATCCAAGAAGAAGATATAACAATTGTAAATATTCATGCACCCAACAGAGGAGCACCTCAATACATAAGGCAAATGCTAACAGCCATAAAAGGGGAAATTGACAGTAACACAGTCACAGTAGGGGACTTTGACACCTCACTTTCGCCAATGGACAGACCATCCAAAATGAAAATAAATAAGGAAACAAGCTATAAATGACACATGAAACAAGATGGACCTAATTGATATTTATAGGACAGTCCATCCCAAAACAGCAGAATACACTTTCTTCTCAAGTGCTCATGGACCATTCTGCAGGATAGATCATACCTTGGATCACAAATCAAGCCTTGGTAAATTTAAGAAAATTGAAATCGTATCAAATAACTCTTCCGACCACAACACTATAAGACTAAATAACAATTACAGGAAAAAAAACTGGAAAAAATACAAACACATGGAGGCTAAACAATACACAAGTAAATAACCAAGAGATCACTGAAGAAATCAAAGAGGAAATAAAAAAATACCTGGAAACAAATGACAATGAAAACACAACGACCCAAAACCTATGGGATGCAGCAAAGGAGTTCGAAGAGGGAAGTGTATAGCAATACAATCCTACCTCAAGAAACAAGAAACATCTCAAAAAAACAATGTAAGCATACACCTAAAGCAATTAGAGAAAGAAGACCAAAAAAACCCCAAAGTTAGCAGAAGGAAAGAAATCATAAAGATCAGATCAGAAATAAATGAAAAAGAAATGAAGGAGACAATAGCAAAGATCAGTAAAACTAAAAGCTGGTTCTTTGAGAAGATAAACAAAATTGATAAACCATTAGCCAGACTCATCAGGAAAAAAAGGGAGAAGACAGAAATCAATAGAATTAGAAATGAAGAAGGAGAAGTAACAACTGACACTGCTGAAATACAAAGGATCATGAGAGATTACTACAAGCAACGCTATGCCAATAAAATGGACAACCTGGAAGAAATGGACAAATTCTTAGAAAAGCATAACCTTCCGAGACTGAACCAGGAAGAAATAGAAAATATAAACAGACCAATCACAAGCACTGAAATTGAAACTGTGATTTAAAATCTTCCAACAAACAAAAGCTCAGGAGCAGATGGCTACACAAGCAAATTCTATCAAACATTTAGAGAAGAGCTAACACCTATCCTTCTCAAACTCTTCCAAAATATAGCAGAGGGAGGAACACTCCCAAATTCCTTCTATGCAGCCACCATCACCCTGATACCAAAACCAGACAAGGATGTCACAAAGAAAGAAAACTACAGGCCAATATCACTGATGAACACAGATGCAAAAATCCTCCACAAAACACTAGCAAACAGAATCCAACAGCACATTAAAAGGATCATACACCGTGATCAAGTGGGGTTTATCCCAGGAATGCAAGGATTCTTCAGTATATGCAAATCAATCAATGTGGTACACCATATTAACAAATTGAAGGAGAAAAACCATATGCTTATCTCAACAGATGCAGAGAAAGCTTTTGACAAAATTCAACACCCATTTATGATAAAAACCCACCAGAAAGTAGGCATAGTGGGAACTTTCCTCAACATAATAAAGGCCATATATGACAACCCCACAGCCAACATCGTTCTCAATGGTGAAAAACTGAAACCATTTCCTCTAAGATCAGGAACAAGACAAGGCTGCCCACTCTCACCACTATTATTCAACATAGTTTTGGAAGTTTTAGCCATAGCCATCCAAGAAGAAAAAGAAATAAAGGGAATCCAAATCGGAAAAGAAGAAGTAAAGCTGTCACTGTTTGCAGATGCCATGGTACTATACATACAGAATCCTAAAGATGCTACCAGAAAACTACTAGAGCTAATCAATGAATTTGGTAAGGTAGCAGGATACAAAATTAATGCACAGAAATCTCTTGCTTTCCTATACAGTAATGATGAAAAATCTGAAAGACAAATTAAGGAAACACTCCCACTTACCACTGCAATAAAAAGAATAAAATACCTAGGAACAAACCTACCCAGGGGACCAGAGACCTGTATGCAGAAAACTATAAGACACTGATGAAAGAAATTAAAGATGATACTAACAGATGGAGAGATATACTATTATCTTGGTTGGAAGAATCAACATTGTGAAAATGACTATACTACCCAAAGCAACCTACAGATTCAGTGCAATCCCTATTAAACTACCAATGGCATTTTTCACAGAAATAGAACAAGACATTTCACAATTTGTATGGAAACACAAAAGACCCCGGATAGCAAAAGCAATCTTGAGAAATAAAAATGGAGCTGGAGGAATCAGGTTCCCTGACTTCAGACTATACTACAATGTTACAGTAATCAAGACAATATGGTACTGGCACAAAACCAGAAATATAGATCAATGGAACAGGATAGAAAGCCCAGAGATAAACCCACACACATATGGTCACCTTATCTTTGATAAAGAAGGCAAGAATATACAATGGAGAAAAGACATACTCTTTAATAATTGGTGCTGGGAAAACTGGACAGCTACATGTAAAAGAATGGAATTAGAATTCTCCCTAACACCATACACAAAAATAAACTAAAAATGGATTGCAGACCTAAATGTAAGGTCAGACATTATAAAACTTTTAGAGGAAAACATAGGCAGAATACTCTATGACATAAATCACAGCAAGATCCTTTTTGACCCACCTCCTACAGAAAGGGAAATAAAAACAAAATTAAGCAAATGGGACCTAATGAAACTTAAAAGCTTTTTCACAGCAAAAGAAACCATAAAGAAGACAAAAAGACAATGCTCGGAATGGGAGAAAATATTTGCAAATGGAACAACTGACAAAGGATTAATCTCCAAAATATACAAATAGCTCATGCAGCTCAATATCAAAAAAACAAACAACCCAATCCAAAAATGGGCAGAAGACCTAAATAGACATTTATCCAAAGAAGATATACAGATTGCCAACAAACACATGAAAGGATGCTCAACATCACTAATCATTAGAGAAATGCAAATCAAAAGTACAGTGAGGTATCACCTCACACTAGTCAGGATGGTCACAATCAAAAAGTCTACAAACAATAAATGTTCGAGAGGGTGTGGAGAAAAGGGAACCCTCATACACTGTTGGTGGGAATGTAAATTGATACAGCCACTATGGAGAACAGTATGGAGGTTCCTTAAGAAACTAAAAATAGAACTACCATATGACCCAGCAATCCCACTAATGGGAATATACCCTTAGAAAACCATAATTCAAAAAGAGTCATGTACCACAATGTTCATTGCAGCTCTATTTACAATAGCCAGGACATGGAAGCAACCTAAGTGTCCATCGACAGATGAATGGATTAAGAAGATGTGGCACATATATACAATGGAATATTAGTCAGCCATAAAAGAAACGAAATTGAGTTATTTGTAGTGTGGTGGATGGACCTAGAGTCAGTCAAACAGAGTGAGGTAAGTCAGAAAGAGAAAAACAAATACCATATACTAACACATATACTTGGAATCGTAAAAAAAAAAAAAGGTTCTGAAGAACCTAGGGGCAGGACAGGAATAAAGACACAGATGTAGAGAATGGACTTGAGGACACTGGGAGGTGGAAGGGTAAGCTGGGATGACGTGAGAGAGTGGCATGGAAATATATACACTACCAAATGTAAAATAGCTAGTGGGAAGTAGCCGCACAGCACAGGGAGATCAGCGCTCGGTGTTTTGTGACCACCTAGGGGGTGGGATAGAGAGGGTGGGAGGGAGATGCAAGAGGGAGGGGATATGGGGATGGTTGTATACGTGTAGCTGATTCACTTTGTGATACAGCAGAAATTAACACACCATTGTAAAGCAATTATACTCCAATAAAGGTGTTAAAAAAGAAAAGAAAAGAAAAACGCCTAAGACTCAAGTTATGCTCTGCAGGAGTATTATCAAAAACTTTGTGATCAATTTATTAGTGTTTTCCTATAGTGCCATTCAAAAATTAACATTTTTTAAATTTTACTGATCGTGTCTTTGGATTATTCTAAACAAGCCTCTATCCATTTCTTTTTCACAATTTAAAAATACTCCTAATTATCACAGTACTTTATCATTCAGCAAAAATAATTTTGTATATATTTAATTCTCTTCATTTTTCTTTATAAATCAGTAATTCTAGGCTCTAAATTTTTAGCTGTCACTTGTGTCTAAATTTCTGTTGCCAATAGTTTCCTGATATTTCCATATCAGTATTTTAGGTACATAAAAGTAATGACTGGATTTAAGGACTATTAAGGCATTGGTGTTACAGCTTACACTCTCATCAGAGATTCTGGTATCCTCCAGTTTAACCAATGTGATGCTCTGACATTAAGTATTTTTAAGAAGTTCAAAAAGTTCGAGGTAAGTTATTAAGCTGTATTATAGATATTATTTAATTAGGTATCTATGGTATATCTCACTGAATTTTCAAGATTCATTTATATGGTATTAGGGCTATTAAGTTAACTGTAAAACCTTTTATTGAGAGGTTTATTATTGCCCAAATTTGCCTACAGTACAGGTCAAACAACATCCTCAAAAAAAAAAAAAACCACTGAAATTCTTAAAAATGTTCCTAAAATGGGTCTGGGTCCTGTTTCCCCAACCTCATAATACAGTTTCTCATACAATCCAAGGTTTCTTGAGACACGTGTGTGTGTGTGTGTGTGTGTGTGTGTGTGTGTGTGTGTGTGTGTATAGACTATCTGTTTAGACTATCTGCCTTGTAGTTGCCACAGTCCCTGAGACCTTGAATGATCAAAATTGTCTATTGTGTTTTATTTAAAAGCTTTATTGAGATGTAATTCATATGCCTTATAATTCAGCACTTAAAGTGTACAATTAACCTGCTTTCAGTATATTCATAGGGTTGCAGGACCATTACCACGGTCAGTTTTAGAACACTTTCATCAACCCCCAAAGATCCTCCACACCTCCAAGCTGCCACCTCCAATCCCGCCATCATCCCAGCCCTAGGAAATCACTAATCTATTTTGTGTCTCTATAGATTCCTTATTCTGGATACTTTGTATAAATGGAACCATACAGTATGTGGCCCTTTGCGACTAGATTCTTCCACTTAGCGCAATGTTTTCAAGATTCAGCCATGTTGTAGCATGTATCAGTATTTTATTTCTTTCTACAGTCTGATAACATTCCACTGCATGGACATGCCATATTGCAGGGGTCCCCAACCCCCGGGCCAAGGACTGCTACTGGTCTGCAGCCTGTTAGGAACTGGGCCACACAGCAGGAGGTGAGCGGCTGGCAAGCGAATGAAGCTTCATCTGCCGCCCCCCATCGCTCGCGTTACCACCTGAACCAACACTCCCACCCCTGCCGTCCATGAAAAAATTGTCTTCCACGAAACCAGTCCCTAGTGCCAAAAAGGTTGGGAACCGCTGCCGTATTGTATTTATCCATTCATCAGCTGATGGACATCGGGTTGTTTCAATCTTTTGGCTACTGTGAATAATCCTGCTATGAACATTTGTGTACAAGTTTCTGTGTGAATGTAAGTTTTCAATTCTCTTGGTATATTCCTAGGAGTGGAATTGCTGGGTCATGTGGGAACTCTTGTGTCTAACCTGTTGGAAAAATGCAACACTGTTTTCCAAAGGGAACGCACCATTCTGCATTCTGACCAGTAGTGTATGAGGATTCCGATTTCTCCACATCCTCCACAACACTTGTTATTATCTCTTTTTCATTACAGCCATCCTCATGACTATGAAGTGGGATTTCATGGTGAGTCTGATGGCTAATGATGTTGAGCATCTTTTCATGGGCTTATTGGCCATTTGCACATTTTCTTTATAGAAAACTCTGTTCAGATCCTTTGCCCACTTTTTTTTTTTTTTTTTTTTTTTTTTTTGCGATACGCGGGCCTCTCTCTGTTGTGGCCTCTCCCGTTGCGGAGCAGAGGCTCCGGACGCGTAGGCTCATGCCTGCGCGGCCCAGCCCCTCTGCGGCACGTGGTATCCCCCCGGACTGGGGCATGAACCCGCGTCCCCTGCATCAGGAGGCGGACTCCCAACCACTGCGTCACCAGGGAAGCCCTGCCCACTTTTTAATTGGGTTCTTTGTTTATTATTGAGTTGTCGGAGTTCTTAGGTATTCTAGATACAAATTCCGTATCAGATACATGATTTGTAAAACTTTTGCCCAATTCTATCTATGGGTCATCTTTTCGCTTCCTTGATGGTACCCTTTGACACACAGAAGTTTTAAATTTTAATTTAAAACTTCGGTATCATTTATTCTTATTTATCTATTCTTTTCTTTGGCTGCTTGTGCTTTTGGTGACATATCTAAGAAACCACTGCTTGATCCAAGGTCATAAGAATTTACACCTGTCTATTGTTTTTAAATGTTCATGACATCTTGGCTTGGTATTAAGTTCTTAGGTCACTCTGTTTTTATTTAAGGATTTTGTATACGTTTCTTTCATATGAAAGATCTATGAGGGTTTTCTCTCAGCCTTACCTTTTCTAATATTCTTCAGGGTCAAACACAGTTCACGGATATTGCTAAAACTTTCCCAACATCTTTCTGTTCTAAGAGAAAGGTCATTTCTAGGCCCTTCAGAGCAGTTTCAACTACAGGAGATTTGGCAAGCAAGATGCATGTGATATCAAAGATCTAAGCCTTCACTTAATATCTCCCTCACTTCACTCCAAATTTTACTGTATCTGGCTGGTAGCTGCTCTTCAGAATTGTTGTTCAATGTTGTGACTATTTCCTATTCTATTGAAATTGGAAGCTTCTTTGTTTTTAAAAATAAATTGTTTATTTTTTTTTATGGCTGCATTGGGTCTTTGTTTTTGCATGCGGTGAGCAGGAGCTACTCTTCGTTGCGGTGCACAGGCTTCTCATTGCAGTGGCTTTTCTTGTTGCACAGCACAGGCTTCAGTAGTTGTGGCATGCAGGCTCAGTAGCTGTGGCTCGCGGGCTCTACAGTGTAGGTTCAGTAATTGTGGCACACGGGCTTAGTTGCTCCGAGGCATGTGGGATCTTCCCGGACCAGGGCTCGAACCCATGTCCCCTGCATTGGAAGGCATATTCTTAACCACTGTGCCACCAGGGGAGTCCCTTCTTTGTTGTTTTAACTATTGTTTGAACTTTGTTTCACAGAATATAATGAGGTATAAAGGCTCTTAATGCACAATCATATTTTGACTACTTTAAAAGTGGTTGAGAAGAGATTGATAAGATTAAAACAGAGCTATCATAGTTAACGGAGTAAGCTGCTACTTATTGAATGTGAACTAGATGACAGGCTACCCTGGTCACCCATCCTGAGGTTGGTAATAAAATGCACATTTTTATAGGTGAGTAAACCAAGGTGCTGACGGGGATGGATGTTGGAGAAGAAAACTGGAAGAATCCAAGCAAGACTACAAATGATCTTCCCATCAAAATGGAGTGGAGGTTTCTGCAGAGGGTGGGAAGGGAATGACCGAGAGGAAGGAGAAAGTTGGAGGAACTTTGGCATAGAGAAATCATGCAGACAAGCAGAAAACCGTAAAGACTCCTGGGAGGGTGAGAAAGCCAGGGACTGAAATTTGAGGTGAAGAAGAGATGCTCAAAGAGCATTTGGGGGTAAATTTTGCCACACGTTGTACAATGTAATTCATGTTTCACTGTCTCCCCAAGAGGTGTTCACTAAAAACTTACGTTAGTTTTCATGAGTTTTTGAATCCATCTGTGTTTCAAATTTGACACTGGGGTAACACTGTCAGTGAGTGACCCAAGTTTAGAAAAAAGTTGGGTGATATTACTAATGTTTATCTTAAAAAATAGTGTTTTTGTATTTCCTAGAGGTTTTCTGTGATTTCCTTAGCCTGGGAGCAAGTTTTTAATATACCTCCTACAAGGCTTAGCCTTTCCTATGGATACTTAAAAAATATTAAGCGTCAATATTTAAATGTCATTAAGAAGGGCCAAAAGTTTATTTAGCACAAATTTAAGCCTCCTAATAAATTCAACAGAAACCCATAATTTAGTCCAGTATTGAGTTGTAAAAATAAAGGTTTTAAATTCTACACATTAAAAAATAATCTTCTAATTAATATTTTAGTATGCCCTTTGAGTGACTTTTCTCTGACCAAGTAATACATTCACTGCAGAAAATATGAGTAATACAAAAAGTATAAAGAATAAAATTAAAATCACCCATAATCTTGTCACTTAGTAAACATTTTGTAGCATCCTGTTTTATACATGTATATATCTGTGTTACGTATGTGTGTATATTCCTTTAAAAAAATCTATTTTTACTTGATGTATTTTTACATCTCTGTTTTTAAAAATATACTCTTAAGACATAATTTTAAGTGTCTTCATACCTATAGTTTTTAAAAAATAATTTTGGACAATTCATTGTATAGATGATCTATATTTCATTTAACCAATCCCTTATTTTATAAATAGTAATGGGATGAGTATCCTTAAATGTACGTATTTCTCTTTAGCTCAATTTATTTCATTCCAGTTATCTTATAACTGGAAATTTGGCAATGCTCTCTTAATTGTTTCTAGTCTTTTCCTTTCTTCCATCCTACCCGTCCTACCCACCAACACAAACAAGCGTGATATTTTGCCTTGATTTCTGCCCTTTGCTTTCTTTCTCAGCTAAGAGGCCATTTTCTGGCTCTCCAACTTTCTAAGTTTTATGAATTGAAATCAGGCCTTAGTACAGTCTCCTTGTATACAGTAGGTGATTTAAAAAATGTACTGGCCTTTTCTAAGGCACTTAGTAAATAATGAATGAAAAAATTTAAATGAATTAAAAAAAGTTTAATTTTACTTTGAGCTGTGATGATACAGGTCTTATTCATGTTAGAAACATGAAAATCTACTTGATTGGTCCTTCTGTGGTTCTTATTACAGTATGAATGTGTGTGTGTGTGTGTGTGTGTGTGTGTGCGCGTGCATGTGCATATATGTGTGTGCGTGTGTGTGTTGTCCTTAAGTCAAAGAAACACTCTAGTAAATTCTCCCTCTCCTTCCATTTGCTTAACATGTAGCAATTAAAAACATTACTTATTTGAAACACACTTGAATTTTACTTAGCTTTAGCTTGGAATTAGAAAAAAGGACTGATAAAATTACAGAAATAATTTAAAACTACCCAGAACTGGATAGGGATTTAACTTCTTTCATCACAATTATGGTACAATATTACTATATCCATTGAGAGAAGGTGGCCTGATAAATTATTAGTAGCTATTTACAAAGCTAGTTCTTGAATTTCAAAGGTTTCAAACTAATCTTAAATGCAAAAGCCTATGAAAGAATGCAGAATGAAAGAGTTAAATTCTAATATAAAAATTAAATTTACATTATGCCAACATGATAGAAAAATTAGGCATTAGAACATTTCAGGATGTAAAAGGATGGATAGATCCATCTTAAAAGGTTTGAGTTTTAGTATTAGCTATATTATTTCCAATTAACAGCGGGAACATATTGATATATTTTCCATTAGTGCAAAGGTAAAAGTATTTCTCCACTAATAATAATAAATGGTAGCGTTTAGCATATAAATGGTGCAAGCTCTTAAATTACCTTTACTCGTGCTGTATCAGTGCAGCTGAAGAGAATTTAATGCATTTTTTACATGGTGTAATTTTGTCTCACTCATACAATGTGAGACGAGTGATAATGATATTCTAATATTAATACAAGTACAAAATATACATACTGATGAATAATAGCCATGTTTTTCGGGCCTCCTTGCCAAGTCATATTAAAATGACAAATAATTGCAATTGCTTCACGGAGAAATGGTGCAGGATCTCTAGTCAAAAGCACATTAGGGACCAACAGTGTCCATTTGTTATCCTTTGTCAAGCAAACATGGCTCGTAATGAAAGTGACTAAGAGAACACTGATTGAGCACACTGACACCAAACCACTCCCTCGACAAGAGTCATGACAAGGGTATTAATAAGAGGATTGAAAGCTGAAGGTAGAGCTCTGGTTCTTAACATCTCTGTATAATCGTGATTTTCTTTGTGTTTGATTTTTTAAATAAAGCCTGGTGCTTTTTGAGGGCTGGGGGGAGTGTGGCTATGGGGCAAGAAATTACAGTAGAAAATGTAGTGGAGACACCCCGAAGACATTCCAGGGTCAGCGTGTTCAGAAAGGATTCCCCAGGTAACTTGAGGCGATGTTATTTAAAAGTGGAACAGCTCTCAGGTCAGAATCTGAATGCTTCCAAAAACAAGAAAAACTCCACTATTCCTGTACTCAACCTGTTAGGCACTCTTTTCCCTCTTAATTGCTTTGGCTTTTTGAAAATTATGGTCTCTCCATGCAAAACATTGCTGGAGAAAGAATTTTTGATCAGGAAAATGAGTAGCTTATTAAAAGGGAAACAGGAAAATGTAATTCCATTTCAGGGATTTCTCAGCACAATTTTCAGGAATTATGACGGCTTTGTTATAAATCCAGGCCTATACAGTCTCATTTCATTTTAAACCTGCTGATTCCTAGTCCGGCAATATTTAAGATAGTTCCTGTCTGAGATGGTGTAAATATACATGTGCATATCTAGGAACAGAGGCAAAGTATCTTGTAGTTTCTAATTTATTAAATATTTGTATGTAACCTATCACATACCAGGAACTGTGATAGGTTTTCAGACTATTATCACACACAATCTAGTGGGGAGGGAAAAGTTAACAAATGATACCAACTATCACTAATGGAACATATCACATACCAGGCCCCTTCCTGAGCTTCACAAAGATGAATCTCAATACAACAGCCCTTTGAAGTAGATACTATTATTACTGCTATGTTACAGATAGAAGTCCTGAGGCAGAGAGGTTTAGTGGATTTTCTAGATCACACAGCTAGTTAGTGCTGAAGTCATGTTTTGAACATAGATTCCAGAGTCCACGCTCCTATTATATCTGTATATTTATAATATACAATATAGTATATGTGCTTGTGTACACACACAGACACTAAAACTTCACTTAACCTGAATTAGTTACCTGACAACCTCATCTATCTTTGATAAAACTAAGGAAATTGAGCAAACAAGAGCTCTGAAAACCCTAAATAATTTTATTCATTCAACAAATAAGTGAGCCAGCCTCTAGGTGCTCATACACAACTGTGATCAAGACTGACTCAGCCTGACCCAGGGCTTTTGTACTGAAGCTTGTGCACTTTCCTAATGAAGAGACACCTTAAATTCTCACTCTTACCTCTTATTTCCCAGGCAACTTGTATATATTATAAGTGGCAGGTTTCAAGGATGGGAGAGTTGAAGTAGAAAAGGCTAGAGATGGGAACAGTAATATTATGAAAAAGAGGAAATCAAAAAAGACATAAGTAAGACTAAGATATTAAGAAAATAACATTAAAAGCCAATAACCCTGTATTTCCCATAGATCCTAATTATATTGGAATATAGCCTATTCTGACAACAGACACTCCTAGTGATTACCCTCAAGTAATAAGAACAGAGGAGATGATATGATTATCAGTGAAGATACAATAAACTACAGTAGAAAGTTCAACAAAAGGTTAAAATTGTAATTTTGACATTTACAGCTGTTTATAGGGACGAACCATAATCGACTTATGATGAACACATCCTTCTGTACCAAGTGCAATATGAATAAGACACAGTTGTAATTCACATATTAAGAAAGATGTAGTGGACAACTCTGTTGCTATTCTGTCTTTTTGTGGCAACAGTCCTGCTGTTTTTAAAGGGACTTCTTCCCCCTGCCTGCCGGCCCCATCGCAGATAGCCTGGTTGAGGCTCTACCTCTAGTCCTGGGAGAGCATGTGACCCAGACGTAAGTCAATCAAGGAATCACATTTTCACAGCCATACAGAGTTATGTTCAAAAACGTGTACAGTTGGTCTAGTAGGGGTCAACTTCTGAACTGTCGCTGTGAATGCTACAACAAGGCTCTGTCTCTTTCCTGTTGGATCTCAAGCTGGAGGAAGGCAATTCTAGGAGTTGCTGGCCACCATCCTGTGACCAGAGGGGGAGAGCCAAGCTGAGAATGAGCTCAACAGGGAGGAAGGAAGCTGAGAGAGAAAGAGAGAGAAACCAAGTCTTGATAATATTGTATAACTTGGTGAGCAAATCTATTCCCTTTTTGGTTGAGCAGCTGGGTAGCTCTCTTTTTAAAACTGGAATGGGCAGAATCCTCACTAATTGGATAGATAATATATACACAGCAAATATGAAAATTTGAAATATGAAAATCGCTCTTATAGGTGAGAGTAGGGGAAAGTATACATAAATACATTGAGGTAGATGTAAAAAGCATTACAGTCTTTCTGGGAACAAGCATTTGTGTTTTTTTTTTTTTTTTTTTTTGCGGTACGCGGGCCTCTCACTGCTGTGGCCTCTCCCGTTGCGGATCACAGGCTCCAGACGCGCAGGCTCAGCAGCCATGGCTCACGGGCCCAGCCGCTCCGCGGCATGTGGGATCCTCCCGGACCGGGGCACGAACCCATGTCCCCTGCATCGGCAGGCGGACTCTCAACCACTGCGCCACCAGGGAAGCCCTGTGTTTTTATATATATATAAATTATATATTTCTCTCTATAATTATATATTTCATGCTACTCCTGGGAATTTGTGCCTTAGAAACTAAAACATACATAGGACATATATTTCTAAGAACTGAAGTTGTTTATTGCAGCATTTTTCATAGTCGCCAAAAAGTGGAAGCAAAATGAATCTCCCTGAGTGAGGGAATGGCTGAACACGTTATAACACAGTCACAGTGTGGACAGTTAGGACTACTGTGTAGCTTTAAAAGAATGAATTAAAAGCCGTATCAGATGCCTTGGAAGAATTTCTACAAGGTATTGTAGGATGAAAATCAAGATGTAGAGAACCAGACCACTATGACTTCATTTTTAAAAATCAAGATAATCCCCACTGTGTGACTATGCGTAACTACATAGGATTATAGGAGTACAGAAAAAAATATGCATAGTATTAGATTTTAAACATGGATTATTTGGAGGAGGGTATTTGACATCAATGAAGAAGGAAGCATAAAGGAAGGAGGAGACAAGCAGAAAAGAAAACCAAAAATGTATACCAGAAATAAGCATGTGTATGCTTATGCATGTATGTAAAATTATATATATATGGAGTTTAAATATGGGGTGTTCTAAATTTTGTGTATATATGTATAAAAATTGAATACAAAAAGGTATTTTAAGTAGACTCTAATTTTACTGTTATATGCCATTAAAAAAAGTCTTGGCTGCCTGCGTTTGAAGGCATGCGTGTCCATTTTTTTATGAGTAACAGACTGGCTGTACCACCTTGGAGAGTGGTCCAAGGCTGGTGCTTCTAGCTCACTGTGCTTGGCTTCTTATGACCTGGCTTTCACAGAAAAATTATTTGGGGTTCTGGATGTGTTCATCCCATGATAACACCAAGGAAGAGAAACAGAGTGGGGCAAAATACAGACAGAAGCTCTGCTCTCACATCTCTGGTTCCCAAAACACTGGTTCTACAGTCAATTTCTTGTGACTGGTGTGATCTGTTCCCAGTTGTATCTTCCACATCTATTCCAGGGTCATGTCAGGTCATGTAATAACACTTCATAATCTAGTATGTATCATACTATTACATTCTACTTATATTGAATTATATTATGTTATAGTATGCTATGTTGTGTTGTGGTATGTTATATTTTTTACTATATCACTCTTTTGGTGGTAATGCCTTTTATTAACATTTTAAATTTCCCATGTTGTGATTTATTTTTCTATTTTGTTTACATTTAGGCCTTAGGTCTGGGCTGTAACTTTTTTGAATCATTTTTTTCCTTAATATCAGCTTTGCTGAAATACAATTCATATACCATATAAACAACCATTTAAAGTGTACAATTCACTGCTTTTAGCTTATTCACAGAGTTGTATGATTATCACCACCATCTAATTTTAGATTATTTACATCACCCCTACAAGAAACTCCTTAGCCATTAGCCATCACTCTCCTTTCTCCCCTCTCCCCTATGCTTGGCCCCCACTAATCTACTTTCTAGCTCTATGGGTTTACCTTTTCTATACATTTCATATAAATGGAATCATAAATATATGGTCTTTTGTGACGGGCTTCTAGCAGTTACACTATTGTTTTTGAAGTTTCTCCATGTTGTAGAATAAATCTAGTGCTTTACTCCTTTTCATTAGGAAATAATATTCCATTGTATGGCTATACCACATATATTTATCTATTCATCAGTTGATGTACATTAAGGTTGTTCCACATTTTACTATTAATAATAATGCCACTATAAACACTGATGTACAAGTTTTTGAGTGGATGTATTATATTTTTATTTCTCTTGGGTATAGACCTAGGAGTGAAATCCTAAGTCAAATGGTAACTCAATATTTAACATTTTAAGAAATCACCAAATTATTTTCCAAAGTGGCTGCATCAGTTTTACAGTCAAACAAGCAATGTATGAGGATTCCAATATCTACACATCCTGGCCAACACACACTACTTCTGTTTTTGAACACTACCATCCTAGTGGGTGTGAAGTGGTATCTCATGGCGGTTTTGATTTGAATTTCCTAATTATAATGAAGTTTAACATCTTTTTGTGTGATTATTTTCCATTTGTATGTCTTCTTTGGAGAAAAGTCTATTCAAATCCTTTGCCTTTTTTTTTTTTTTTTTTTGTGGTACACGGGTCTCTCACTGTTGCGGCCTCTCCCGTTGTGGAGTACAGGCTCCAGACGCACAGGCTCAGCAGCCATGGCTCACGGGCCCAGCCGCTCCACGGCATGTGGGATCTTCCCAGACTGGGGCATGAACCCGTGTCCCCTGCATCTGCAGGCGGACTCTCAACCACTGCACCACCAGGGAAGCCCCCTTTGCCATTTTTTAAAGTGGGCTATCCACCTCTTCATTATTGAGTTTTAACATTTCTTTACATATTATGAATATCAATGCCTTATCAGTTGCATCAAAAAGAATAAACTACCTAGGAGTAAATTTAGCCAAGGAGGTGAAAGAATTGTACACTGAAAACTATAAGACACTGATGAAAGAAATGGAAGATGACATCAACAAATGGAATGATTTTATGTGCTCATGGATTGGAAGGCTAAATATTGTTAAAATGGCCACACTACCCAAAGCAACCTAAAGATTCAATGCAATCCCTATCAAAATTCCAATGGCATTTTTCACAGAAATAGAAGAAACAACCTAAAATTTGTATGGAGCCACAAAAGACTCTGAATAACCAAAGCAATCTTGAGAAAGAAGAACAAAGATGAAGGCATCACATTTTCTGATTTCAAACTGTATTTTAAATCTATATAGTAATCAGAACAACGTGGTATTGGCATAAAAGCAGCCATATAGATCAATGGAACAAAATAGAGAGCCCAGAAAAAAATCCATGCATATATGGTCAATTAATTTATGACAAAGGAGTCAAGAATATACAATGGGGAAAAGACAGTCTCTTCAATAAATACTGTTGGGAAAACTGAACAGCACATACAAAATAATGAAACTGGACTACTATCTCACACTATATGAAAAAATTAACTCAAAATGGATTAAAGACTTGAACATAGACCTGAAACCATGAAGCTTCTAGAAGAAAATAAAGGTAATAAGTTCTTTCACATTGGTCTTGGTGATGATTTTTTGGATTTTACATCAAAAGCAAAGGCAACAAAAGCAAAAATAAACAAGTGGGAGTACATCAAATTAAAAGCTTCTACACAACAAAGGAAATCATCAACAAAATGAAAAGGCAACCTATCAAGTGAGAGAAAATATTTGCAAATTATATATCTGATAAGGGGTAAATATCCAAAATATATAAAGAACTCATATAACTCAATAGAAAAAAGACCAAACAATCTAATCATAAAATTGGAACTAAAGAGACATTTTTTCCATAGAAGACATACGAGTGGCCAACAGGAACATGAAAATGTTCTCAGCTTCATTAATCATCAGAGAAATGCACATAAAAATCACAATGATATAACCGAATCAAAAAATGGGTAGAAGTTCTAAATAGACATTTCTCCAAAGAAGACATACAGATGGCCAAAAAGCCCATGAAAAGATGCTCAACATCACTAATCATTAGAGAAATGCAAATCAAAACTACAATGAGGTATCACCTCACACTGGTCAGAATGGCCATCATCAAAAAAATCTACAAACAATGAATTCAGGAGAGGCTGTGGAGAAAAGAGGACCCTCTTGCACTGTTGGTGGGAATGTAAATTGATACAGCCACTATGGAGAACAGTATGGATATTCCTCAAAAACCTTAAAATAGAACTACCACATGACCCAGCAATCCCATTCCTGGGCATATATCTGGAGGAAACTCTAATTTGAAAAGATACATGCACCCCAATGTTTATAGAAGCACTAGTTACAATAGCCAAGATATGGAAGCCATCTAAATGTCCATCGACAGAGGATTGGATAAAGAAGTTGTGGTACATATATACAATGGAATATTACTCAGCTGTAAAAAAGAACAAAATAATGCCATTTGCAGCAACAGGGATGGACCTACAGATTATCACACTGAGTGAAGTCAGACAGAGAAAGACAAATATCATATGATATCACTTATATGTAGAATCTAAAAAAACAGTACAAATGATCTTATTTACAAAATAGGAGTAGAGTCACAGATGTAGAAAACAAACTTATGGTTACCAGGGGATAAGGCAGGGGAGAGATAAATTGGGAGACTGGGACTGACATATACACACTACTGTACATAAAATAGATAACTAATAAGAACCTGCTGTAGAGCACAGGGAACTCTACACAATACTCTGTAATGGCCTATATGGGAAAAGAATCTAAGGAAAAAAAAGAGTGGATAGATGTATATGTATAACTGAATCACTTTGCTGTACTCCTGAAACTAACACAACATTGTAAATCAGCTATACTCCAATAAAATTTTTTTTAGAAAAGCACAATAATATATTACCTCATACCTGTTAGAATGTCTATTATCAAAAAGATAAGAAATGACAAGTGCTGGTGGGGGTGTGGAGGAAAGGGAACCCTCATGCACAGTTGGTGGGAATGTAAACTGGTGCAGCCACTACGGAAAATAAGATGGAGTTTCCTCAACAAATTAACAATAAAACGACCACATGATCCAACAATTCCACCTCTGGTTATTTACCCAAAGAAAACAAAAACACTAACTCAAAAGATATATCTACACCCCCATGTTTATTGCAGCATTACTTACAGTAGCCAAGAAATGAAAACAGCCTAGGTGTCCAATGATGGGTGAATGGATAAAGAAACTGTGGTATATATATACAATGGAATATTCAGCCATAAAAAAGAAGGAAATCTTGCCGTTTGCAACAACATGGATGGATCCTGAGGGTGTTATGCTAAGTGAAATAAGTCAGAGAGAGAAAGGTAAATACCATTTCATCTAACTTATATGTGGAATCTAAAAACAATAACAAACAAAACAAAACTGAGCTCCTAGATACAGAGAATTGATTGGTGTTTCCCAGAGATGGTAGGTGGGGGGATGGGTAAAATGGGTGAAGGTGGTCAAAAGCAAAAACATCCGTGTATAAAATAAGAAAAAAAATTCTTTATCAGATATAGAATTTACAAATATTTTCTCTCTTTCTGTGGGTCGTCTTTTCAGTTTCTTGATACCGTGTTTTGAAGTACAAAAGTTTTAAATTTTGATGCAGTCTAACTTACATACATATATATATATATATTTTTCCCTTATGCTTTTGGTGTCATACCTAAGAAATTATTGCCTAAGCCAAGACCATGAAGATTTATATTTAGGTTTATCGATTTTGAGTTAATTTTTGGGTATGATATAAATTAAGATCCAACTTCATTCTTTTGTAAGTAAATGTTTAGTTGCCCCCACAGCATTTGTTGAAAAGGCTGTTCTTTTCCCATTAATTTTTTTGAAAATCAATTGACAATGAATGTAAGGGTTTACATCCAAACTCCAATTCTATTCCACTGGGATATACGTGTGTCCTCAAGCCAGTGCCATATTGTCTTAATTACAGTAGATTTATAGTAAGTTTTGAAAGCAGAAAATTTAATTTCTTCAACTTTGTTTTTTTTCAAGGACATTTTGACTCCTAGATCTCTTGCATTTTCAAATGGATTCTGGGATCACCCTGTCAATTTTTTAAAAAGAGGCATCTAGGATTTTGATAGGAAATTCACTGAATCTGTAGATCAGTTTGGAGAGTAGTGCCATTGTAATAATATTGTCTTCTTATCCATGAACATAGGATTTCTTTCTTATTTAAATCTTTAATTTTTCAAAGTTTTGTAGTGCTTAGTATGCAAGTCTTGCACTTCTTTTGTTAAATTTATTCACAAGTATTTTATTCCTTTGCATACTACTGTGAACAGAATGATTTCCTTAATTTATTTTCAGATTGTTCATTGCTAGTATATTGGATTGACCTTGTTTCCTGCGAACTTGCTAAACTCACTTATTAGTTCTAATAGCTTTGTGGATTCATTGGGATTTTCTATATGTAAAATCATGTCAACTATGACTAGAGATAATTTTACTTCTTCATTTCCAATCTGGGTATCTTTTATTTCTTTTTCTTGCCTAATTTCCCCAGATAGAACCTGCATCACAATGTTGAATAAATGTGGTGAGAGCAGATATCCTTGTTTCCATGAAATGACTGCATTTTCCTATTTCTGCCTCTTCTGAGATGATCATTTTTTGTACATTTTTCCACTGTTGGTGCAGTACGTCAATTGAATTTTGGACTTTAAACCAACCTTACATTTCTGGAATAAACTCCAGTTGGTCATGGTGTATAATTCTTATTATGTCATGCTTGATTCTGTTGAGGAGTTTTTCATCTGTATTCATAAGGGATATTGGTTTGTAGTTTTCCTGTCTTGTTTTTGTCTGGGTTCAGTGTCACGGTAATACTGCCATTAGAGAATTAGTTGGGAATTGTTCTCTATTCTTGTGTTTTTTGCAGAGTTTATGAAAATAAGTATTAATTTTTTAATGCATTTTGTAGGATTCATCAGTAAGCCACCTGGGTCTGAACTTTTTATTGCAGGAATTTTTAAATTAATAATTCAATCTCTTTACTTTTTATAGGTCTATACAAATCTTCTATTTCTTCTTGAGTAAGTTTTAATAGTTTCTTCCTAGGAATTTTCCCCTTTCATCTAGATTATCTAATTTATTCACATAAAGTCATTTTTAGTTTATAATCTTTTGTGTTTTTGTAAGGTCAGCTAAAAGAACCAACTTTTGGTTTCCTTAATTTTCTCCATTGTTTTTCCTTCCTTTTATTTATTTCTGATCTAATCATTACAATTTCATTTATTCTACTTGCTTTGGATTCAGCTTGCTCTTATTTTTCTAGTTTTTAAAAGAGTAAGATTAGATTATCATTTTAGATGTTAAATTTTAAAATATAGACGTTTATAGCTATCAATTTCTTTCTAAGCATTGCTTTAGCTACATTTATAAGTTTTAGCAGTTTGTGTTTTAATTTTAATTAATTTGAAAGTATTTTCTAAATTTGTGATTTCTTTTTTGATACATTAGTTATTAAGGAGTATATTGTTTAACTTCTACATATTTGAATTTTTCAATGTTATTGATTTCTAATTTTATTTCATTGCTCACTTCTCTCTCTCCTCTCCTTCTGGGACTCTCTTTATGAGTATGTTGGTACACTTGATAGTATCCCACAGGTCTCTGAGGCTGTGTTTATTTTCCATTTTTGTTTGTTTGTTTGTTTCTATTCCTTACACTGGATAATTTCAACTGGCTTATCTTCAAGTTTGCTGATATTTTCTTCTTTTGGCTCAAATCTACTGGTGAGCCCTCTAGTAAATTTTTCATTTCGGTGATTATACCTTTCAATTCCAAAATTTCTAACTGGTTGTTGTTATTTATTTTTAATAAATTCTGTTGCTTTATTGATATTCCCTATTTGGCGAGACACTGTCCTTATAGTTAAATTATTTAGATATTGTTTCTTTTAGTTCTTTGATACTATTTATTCCCGCTGATTTAATGTCTTTTTCTAATAAGCCCACTATACGAATTCCTTCATGGAAAGTTTCTACTGACTGCTTTTTTTTTTTTAATTTCCCCTTCTGTATGCTTTTGTACTTTCCTGTTTCTTTGCATGTCTCATAAGTTTTGGTGAATTATGGACATAATGTGGATACCTGAAAATCAGATTCACCTCCATCTCTAGAGATTGTGATGGTTGCTATTGTTTGTTTGTTTAGTGACTTTCCTGGACTAATTCTGAAAAGTGTGCAGCCATTGTAGTCTCTCTTAGCTTAGTGGTCAGCTAATAACTAGATGGAGATTTCCTTAAATTTCTTGAACCAGTAAGTCAATCCCCCTTTGCTGAGGAGTTCTGTGCTTTTTTCATGCATGCCTTGAATACTCAGGCACTTTATAATTCTACCTTAGTGGTCACCTGATGTTTGTGCAAAGTCTTATGGTCAGCAACAGCTGAGAGATTAGACAGCTCATAGAGCTTAATATCAAAAAAAACCCCAACCCAATCAAAAAATGGGCAGAAGACCTAAATAGACATTTCTCCAAAGAGGACATACAGATGGCCAACAGGCACATAAAATATGCTCAATATTGCTAATTATTAGAGAAATGCAAATCAAAACTACAATGAGGTATCACTTCACACCAGTCAGAATGACCATCATTAAAATGTCTACAAATAATAAATGCTGGAGGGGGTGTGGAGAAAAAGGAACCCTCATACACTGTTGGTGGGAATGTAAATTGGTGCAACCACTATGGAGAACAGTATGGAGGTTCCTTAAAAAACTAAAAAACAGAGTTACCATATGATCCTGCAATCCCACTTCTGGGCATATATCTGGAGAAAACTCTAATTTGAAAAGATACATGCACCCCAATGTTTACAGAAGCACTAGTTACAATAGTCAAGATATGGAAGCCATCTAAATGTCCATCGACAGATGAATGGATAAAGAAGATGTGGTGTATATATACAATGGAATATTACTCAGCCATAAAAAAAGTATGAAATAATGCCATTTGCAGCAATCTCTAGGATAGACCTAGAGATTTTCATACAAAGTGAAGTCAGACAGAGAAGGACAAATATCATATGATATCACTTACATGTGGAATCTAAAAAACGTGATACGAATGAACTTATTTACAAAGCAGAAATAGACTCACAGACACAGAAAACAAACTTTTGGTTACCAAAGGGGATAGCAGGGTGGGAGGAGAGACAAATTAGGAGTTTGGGATTAACATATACATACTACTATATATAAAATAGGTAAACAATAAGGACCTCCTGTATAGCACAGGGAACTATATTCAATTCTTGTAATAACCTATAAATGGAAAAGAATCTGAAAAAGATACATGTGTATGTATAACTGAATCACCTTGCTGTACACTTGAAACTAACACAACACTGTAAATTAACTATACTTCAATTAAAAAAAAAAAAGAGCTGGGAGGGTAGGCCTTCCCATATGCTTCCTACACATGCTCATAGCCCTCTATAGATCCTAAGGATTATGTTGAGACTTGGCCCCTATGGACATCTTATTACCTAGACCTTCCTTTTAAGGTTTTTGGCCAGCCTCTTGCTGCCCCCACTGGTATCATCACCTCAGGTGATATTAAACAATTCTTTTGTTTTGGACTAACATTTGAAGATAGGACTCCCTTACTAAGTGATCTCTGATTGAGGTCAAATAGAGACAAGCCCTGTGTACTGCTCTCCCCTTTCCTGGGAGCTTCCAGACAGGTAAAATCGTGATAGCTATGTGGAATGGGGTTTCTGTGGGAGCTCCTTCAGGGGCTGCTGGGCTGCTTGTGTTTATTCTCAGTGAGCCTAGTTCCACAGCTGCCAGTCTGTAAGGTGATTTTGGAACTAGGGAGAGGGATCTGGGAAAATGGAGCTAAAATGCCACAAAGCTCACTGTTCTTACCGAGTCTCAGCTGTTTTTCTTGAACGAATGCTTCTCAGATCATTGTAAGGCTTTGGTTAATTTTAAGAATTCTGAAAATGTTGACTTTGATGCTTGCAGGTATTCACATTGGTTTTTTGAAGGGGTGAATATTCTGAGGTCCTCAGCCTGGCATTCCAGAAGTGCTTCTCCCCCAGAGTTATTTTAGTTAAAGGCTCCATTTCATTGGGTTAATCTGATCTTTTGAATAGAGACAGTGTATCTCTGAAAACATCTTTCTTATAAAGAGATTAGCAGTGAGTGTTTATCAAGTGGCTCCTCAGACATTTAAATACAAACCTAGGGCATGTTATACAGACAGTCTTCCCCTCCTCACAATCCCAGTTGATTAATAACACTAAATGAAATATTTCATCTCAGGTTGTGGACTCCTGCAAAGTTTGCTTGTACACGCCACATCTGATATTTTGAAAATCATCCTTTCTACCAAATGGTAAATGAAAAAAATCACTATTTTGAAAATCATCCTTTCTACCAAATGGTAAATGAAAAAAAATCACATGTATTTGTTGGGATGATTTTACGACTGACCCAGCTCATCTTTTTTTTTTCTTTTTTTTTAATTTTTGGCCACACCGTGCAGCATGTGGGATCTTACTCCCCGACCGGGGATCAAACCTGTGCCCCCTGCATTGGAAGGCAGAGTCTTAACCACTGGACCACTGGGGAAGTCCTCCTTATCTTCTCAAGTATACTATTTCTCAAACTCTTAGGACTAATATATCAAACCAAAATCAATTAAAATATTTGGCTTTTAATGAATGAAAAGTTTTATGTTAGATTATTTAATCCAGAGAGGAATAAATCCTTCCTTACCCCAGTCTAAAGGTTTAACTCATTTTCTGCACCAGGAATAATATTCATTTCTTTCAGGGACATGCTCACCCTCCAGAGTGTGGTCTATGTTACCGTTTCAGAAAGACAAATCCTTTATTGATATATTGGAATCTGGGCTACTTGACCTCATTCATGAGGTGGGGGGTTCATGGCTAGAGCAGTAAGACAGCCATAATTTAAAGAAGCATATGTCATGTAATGCAGGGACACTTTTGTAGATTTTGCCCGCACTATTATATGTGATTTGGTCATAGACTAACTCAGAACCACTTTCCTTGTTAAACGTGAAAGACTCATATACTAAGCAGAGAAAAACTGGGGTTCTGGTTCTGGCTATGCAAGGAATTATTTGTGTGGTCTTGAAAGAATCATCTGATTTTTGCCTGTCTCAGATCCTTTTGCTATAAAATGAAGAGTACAGATGAGATGATTAACAGGTTTGTTTTTAACTTTTACGCTATATTTTAATATAGAGGAATGAGTCTTACCAAAAATGGGTCACGAAAAAGTCAGAGTTAGAGTGGTTCTGAAGAATCGGTACAAGGATAGGCAGAATAACAGAGAATTTAGAAATATTTTTTTTCCCAAATGAAAGAGGCATTTAAATTCTGTTTTATGGAGGATAGACTCACAGAGCCAGATGTAAGAGATTACTTGAAGTTTCCTCTGCTCCACACTTTTCTTTCTGGGACCACTTGTTACTAAACCATTCCAGCCAGGCTACTGCCTAATTGCTTAGAGGATTTTTAGGAATAGAGCTCCCATGATTTTTTTTTCAGACAGTATCTTAAAAAATATGACTATTGTTTTAGCTTCACCGTTATGGTCTGTTACCGATAGAAGCAAGACTTTTCAAATGTGTGGCTGGTGTAGTGAGTGTTTGACAAAATCAAGTTGCTTGTTTCTCCCTATCATGGTTTTAAAGGTAAATGAAACCTGAAAGATAGGAAAACCCCATGAATGAGAATCTTTCCACGATACTGTTTTTAAAAATCAGAAAGGAAATCTCCAAAAAGCAAGATGATATTAGGGGTTTATGACATTATTGACTCTTGAGGAATGTTCTAAGTCTACCCACATTAAATCCAATCTTCTACACCTTTTTTTCCTCTACAGTTATAGAATTTTTACAGTGATATTTGAGGTGTAGAATGACCTTCTCAAGACCTTAAATCATCATAGAGCAAATGAAAAATGGAACAATACTACTTATATGCTAATTAATGAAACAAATCATCCTATGTTAGAAACATCTTCAAAGTTAAGGTCTGAAATAAGGTCTTTCTTTCTTTTTTTTTTCGGTACGCGGGCCTCTCACTGTTGTGGCCTCTCCCGTTGCGGAGCACAGGCTCCGGACACGCAGGTTCAGTGGCCATGGCTCACGGTCCCAGCCACTCCGCCGGCATATGGGATCTTCCCGGACCGGGGCACGAACCCGTGTCCCCTGCAACGGCAGGTGGACTCTCAACCACTGCGCCACCAGGGAAGCCCTGAAATAAGGTCTTTCTTATTTCAGATTTGTAGAAACTCTTATTTTGAGTTCTGGAAACTCAATTAATTGAAGCATATTCTGTTCTGAGAATTCTATGCTACTATTTTCTCCCCAGTTATCTTCCAAAGTATTTGAGTTTAACTTGTCAGGCCATCAGTATTCTGCTATTCCTTTTCCCCTGCGTACTACAATCTTTTCAACTTCCCTGTCATTTGCTATCCCCTGCGTGTCTCTAAAACAAACATTCAAGTACCCCTGCCAATTTCTTAAGTACACACACTTATGCATGCTGTAAAATGAGTATCATCAAGCCCTGATTTGAGATCATCATTTATGGATGTCCCTCTGTGGCACTACCAACAACAACAAAAAGCCCTTCCGAGGATAAGAAAACCTCCAAAGCATGAACTTAATCATACTAAGTGGTACAAAAGAGCAGACAGAGCAACGAATTTTTGACCCACGACAATCTTCTTATTTCTTCACACATAAAAGTTATTACTCTTTTCTAAGCAACATTCTCACAAAACTGTTGACCATAAAATTACCCATAAAACCTTTGAGAAACTAAATAATTAAAATTGCCTTTGGTCATAACTGAATTAAATATTTAAAGGTGATATGTTAATATTTTCCAACTTTGGATTTGCCTTAGACTTAAAAACTTAGCCTAAAATGAACTTGTTGAAAGTGATGTAATTAAATAGCACTTACATTTTCTTAGTGGAGTTGTTTTATTTCTACGAATGGAATATTTTAAAAAATTCAGTGTTTTAGTCTAATGTATATATTAATTTTCGTATTACTGTGTAACATCCTCTTAGATTTTTACTAAGGTCTGTTTTATTTAGATTTTCCTCTTTTTTGTTCTACTCTAATCTTGCCCTTTCCCTACTTTAATAGAAAAAGCGTGCAACGATGCTATGCAGACAAATGTACAGCAGTGCCGTTAGCATTTAATCTCTTTTTAGATAAATGCAAATATTGCTGCTGATGGTATTGGACTCTTGTCCAGTAATCATTTGGGGAGCTTCCTCATCCATTTTTCAAGCTGTGTCCATTACAATCAGTCACTGAAAACTGTGATCTAGAATATTCGTTCTTGATGAAAACAATAGAATTAAGTTACAGGGCTCTGGAAAATTGCTTCCATATTCAAGCAGGGCTACATATATACAGACACCTTGCTGATGATTTTACTGCCTCGAAGAAAATGTATTGCTACTGCCACAAGCCTGTCTTTTGGCACTTTATCACTTACAAGTAATGATAAAATTGCAAGAGACTTCTTTTTAATCTTATAGGTCACTGTTTGTAGTCTGGACTATCTACCCTTTTGTCCTCTTCTTTAGGCTAGATAAGGTGGAAAATTCCCTTTAATTGTCTCTACATTTCATTTAAATGGTATGAAACACAGACTTTGTCATCTGATCTTCAAGTCCCCATATCTTTTAATATATAATTTTATTTCTTCATATTTTCAACATAATTTTTAGAAAGAGTTCTGAATGTGTTTAAAATAATTTTTATGAAACTAAATGACTGGTTGTATTTTGAAGGGTTCAGCTACTTTTAAAAATCATAAAAATAGAAGATAATTTATTTGACATCATGAGAATCCTGACTATAAAATAATTTTGTTACTGAGTTTCTTCTCCTTATTATAACCATCAGTTTTTTACTATTTATTCACATAAGAATATTTATACAGATATCCAACCTGGCAACACATAGTTGACAAAATAATAGACATTTCTTTTTAAATTTTTCTAATCATTGTGTCCTTGCATGAGAAAAAGTGAAGCAAGTGAGGAAGAAAACACCAAGAAAATCTATTTTGAGCTGTTTCTTTCTTTTGCTCTTTGATTTCTAAACTTTCTCATAGGTTTGTTTTGGGGGACTCCACCTACACATAAAGCCATGAATGTATAGTGTCATGGTTTATTTCTCTCATGGTTTATTTCTCTGCCACAGATTGTGTTATTTTAACAATTTCCTGGTAATCAAGGAAGACTTTGTCGATGCACTAAGCCTTACGGAAGAATGTTTTATGTCATATAAAGGAGGAGAAATTTACTGCCAAGGCAGCATTTTATTCCAACTAAAATACCAAGGGTGCAATTTGGAATGTCTTTCTCTCAAGTGGTTAAAAACAGTTTACAAATGTAATTTTTATCTCTGATTTAAATATGCTCTCTGACCTACTAGCCTCATTTTATAAGTAGATAAACCATGAAAAAAGGCAAGTTGGCAACATTTTATTCTATTTTTTATTTATGTTTTTATGGCAATGACTTTTCTTTTTTTTTTCTTTTTTTTTTTTTCTTTTTTGCCGTACGTGGGCCTCTCACTGTTGTGGCCTCTCCTGTTGCAGAGCACAGGCTCTGGACGCGCAGGCCCAGTGGCCATAGCTCACTGGCCCAGCCACTCCGCGGCACGTGGGATCCTCCCGGGCCGGGGCACGAACCCGTGTCCCCTGCATCCGCAGGCGGACTCTCAACCACTGCGCCACCAGGGAAGCCCTCTCGTTGTAGTTTTGATTTGCATTTCTCTAATGATCAATGACGTTGAGCATTCTTTCATGTGTTTGTTGCCAAAGTTGGCAACATTTTACGTGTTTGTTAAGTCAGGATATGATGCTTAGAGAGCAAAAATAGGCAGGAGATGAAGTCTTCATAAAATGCTATGAGCGACAGTTTCCATTTACTGAGGATCTACTATGGCAGGCACTATGCTTAGTGTATTATGTCCATCACCTATAGTACTGACTGCAGTCTCAGAAGGTCGGCATTATTACACCCACTTAAATATGAGGAAACTGATACATAGGGAAGTTAAGTGTCCAGCTGTGAAGGGCAGAGCCCAGATTCAAGTAATGCTTTGCTAATCACTAAAAATGGTCTGAACAAAGCATATTGTACTTTCTTCTGCTAACAGAGGCTTGACAAAGAAGCAGAACTAATAAGAACTCAAAGGGACACTGACATTGGGCTTCCGTCCTGTTTGCTGTGCTCTCTGCAGGGTTGCCATTGGTTTTTAGCTTCTAGATCTGCAGTTTAGCACTTTTGTCTACAAGGTGCTTTTAGATGATGGTGCATGAGATCATCTTCTAAACATGTCTTCAGATAAGTGAAAATATATCCGGGGGGAGGGTTTGTTGGAAGGGGCAGTACTTGAGTTTCTTTCTCATTAGTTTTTATTTCACTTTGAGTACAGGGACCACATCTTATGAGGTTGTCTAGGTAGGCATGTTTTCTCACATTGTGGGTGTGATTATATACACCTGCATTTGTTGAATGACACCCACTCTTTGCCACTTTTCATGGGCAGCTCTGTGCAAGCATCTTTGTTAAATGGTTTACAGACTCAAATATAAGGAAGAAACGTCAAGCAGTTGACTGAACAGTTCCTCCCCTTTTCTTCCTCTTAACATCAATATGAAGTCTTGTCTGATAGATTGAAAAAGAGAAAACCACTTTTCACTGCCCTGACCCTGTCTAAAGAATGCAGCTCTCATAAGTACACTCAGAGAAAAACAAGAGAAGCAAATCCACTCTTAGCCGCTGTCTAGGTGTGCTTTTAAAATATGATTGTACTTGTAAAGTCTGACTGAGGTGATAAGAAGTAAGCATGACAATTTTTAAATTTTATTTTTAAAGAATTAAAAAAATTTTTAAAGTTGAGATCAAATTGACATATAACATTATATTAGTTTCAGGTATAAAACATAATGATTCAATATCTGTATGCCTTAGGAAATGATTAGCACAATGAATCTAGTTAATATTATCACCTTACATAGTTAACAAAGAAATTCTTTTCTTTCTTGTGATGAGAACTTTTAAGATCTACTCTTACCAACTTTCAAACATGCAGTACAGAATTATTAACTATAGTCACCATGTTGTACATTACATCCTCATGAGTTATTTAAATATTTTATAACTGGAAGTTTGTACCTTTTGACCCTCTTTACCCATTTCTCCCAGTCCCCCCATCTTCCTGCCTCCGGCAATCACCAGTGTGTTCTCTGCATCTAAGCCATGACTCTTTAATATAACTTTGCAAAGTGCCCAGAACTGCACCAATGAAAAATCACAGAAAGACAGTAGTTAATATTTACGATGCTAGGAGACCGATGGAAACTCCATCTCTCATGGTTTCTGTTTACAGATAAATGTTTCAGGCTCACAGTTTTATTCTGGACAGAGTGCCTGCAATGCTACCTCAGAATTTTACCTCTACAAAAGCTGCTTTAAAATCACAAAAATATTTATAAATCCTAAAAAACTTTGTCTCTTCTGTGTATCAAAAGTCTTATTTTTGCTTCTAGAAGCTTTTAAAAGTTTTCTCCGTAATTAGAAAACATGTCTGTATGTGTGATCAGAAATTCTTTAATGATGAATGTTTAAAGATCCTAAAGAGCAGTAATTGGGTCATTTGTAAGAATGTCATAGCCTGTGACTTACTAAAGAATGTTTTTGCTTCATGCAAATGGGAAGCTACTCTTAGGATTTCCTTAAGAAAATAAATACTTCCTCAAGAAGGTATAGAAAAAGCTTTTAAATCAGGATCTTCCTGCTAAAATTTTGCTTGAAGATAAATTATTATATTGGGGGATACAGGAGGAGGTTGGTGCTCAGAGACCTCAGCTACTGGCAGGGCTTCAAAATTTTACTAGAAACTAAGGCTCATTTCTTTAGACTTGCAGGTCTTAAATTTATTATTATTTTGTATTTTATTTATTTTTGGCTGTGTTGGGTCTTCGGCGCTGTGAGCACGTCTTCTCTAGTTGCGGTGAGGGGGGCTACTCTTCACTGCGTCGCGTGGGCTTCTCACTGCAGTGGTTTCTCTTGTAGTGGAGCATGGGCTCTAGGCGCACATGCTTCAGTAGTTGTGGTGCGTGGGCTTCAGTAGTTGTGGTGCACAGGCTTAGTTGCTCCGTGGCATGTGGGATCTTCCTGGAACAGGGCTCGAACCTATGTCCCCTGCATTGGCAGGCGAACTCCTAACCACTGCCCCACCAGGGAAGCCCAGACTTGAAGGTCTTTACACTGGATTTCATTAGTGAAATCAAAAATGACTTGATACATAGTGGACTTCCATTAAATAAGACACTTGTACATCAGAAAGTCAATTTATTAATTGTAATGCGGGAGTTCCAGTGACTAGGTGCGTACATCTCCTAAGGACATCATCCCTTTTCCCAATGTCAAGATTCCTGGGAAGCTAGTAGAAAATTCCTTGGTGACCACAGATGAGTTTAAACCTTCGGTAATGTTTCCTGGTGAGAGTTTATGGAGACATACTTTCTCCACAGAGGATGCCACATCTCTCATATAGGAATACTTCACACACCTCAGACTTTCTCTGCCTTTCTCTCACCTACACCATGGTAGACAAAAGGGCCATTTATGGCCTACTAAATGGCAACAGAGTGCCATTACTATTATCGTTGTCATTGGTGATGGTGGTGGTAGTAGTGATGGTTCCTTTTTTTAAAACTTTTATTGAGGTACAGTTGATTTACAGTGTTGTGCTAGTTTCAGGTGTACAGCAAAGTGAATCAGTTGTACACATACATATATCCACTCTTTTTAAAGTTCTTTTCCCGTATAGGCCATTACAGAGTATTGAATGGTAGTGGTGGTTTTTGAATCTATGCTCTAATTTTTTTGTCTCATCCCTATGCTCAGGCTATATGGTACCAGTTATTCCTGCTGTCAGTTTGTTGCCTTCAATGTTTCCAACTTTTAATTTATTGCTTCTAATTTGCTATAGACAGGGAAAGCAAATATACAAAGCAGTTAAAATTATGTCTAAAGTTAGGGCTAGGTGCAGAGAGTAAAGGCCTAAATATTTCTTCAGTGAGAAGACAGCTGATAAAATTTGGTCTGTATGTTATCTGTCTTGGCTATTCAAATACCTTTATTACTTCCTGATGTTTGTCATTTTCTAGATAATTGAAAGTGACTAGAAAAATGATGTCTGTGTCTTTGAGGTGTTGTTGTATTGCTATCATACACGGTCCGTTCTGATTCGAGGGGCCTCAGTAGGATAAGTCAAGTTAAGCTATGTAATAAGTGGGTCTCTTTTAAAAGAAAAGGTACACTACATTTTTCTTAGGGAAATGGTTCCTCCAGGTGCCTTAACCTAATACTCCTGTACCTCAGTTCAGACCTGAGGCTTCAGTCATTTTAACTTCAAGTTATAGCTTTCACCTAGAGAAAAATATACTACCCATTTTGAAAAACCTCAAAATGAGGAAAAAATGTCCATCAGTCAGGGTCCTAAAAATATTTGTGATTTTTATCCTTTGGAAACCTTTGCCATAATTCTGTGCTACTATTTTAAAATACAGTAGTTTTAGTAGTCAAGTTTCTAATGGCTCCGCCACCCCACACCTCAGGGAGCCGCTATACTTTTATACCTCCTCGTAACACTGTACCATAATCCCCATAAGGTCAAGAGAAGTTGAATCTAGTAATGAAATAGTTCTCAGGAGATGACTGATTTTATCCCAAATCCTGTTTTTTTGTAGATCTTTCTTAGTCATAGGATGATGCAGAAAGTTTTCTGTTGAACAGCATTCAAGACATCTATGGAATATTTCTTTCCTATCTCTTGTAATGAAAACATAATTCATTTTCACTTTTCCAATAAGAGGTATTTTTAAAAATCAGTATATAATTTCTAAAAAATTCCTTTGGTGATAATATATATACTAAGCAAAATTCGGTGTCAGTGATTTGTAAATAGATAACTACATCTTATTCCTTAAGTCATCTGCAAAATTTGTTCTTCTTTTAAATTAAATTTACTTTTAAAGTATATTCTACAATGCAATTCTTGAATAGATACTCTGGGTCAATTCAGTGTTTCGTTTTCTACAGGAAAAATCATGAACAAGGTAAGGCCAAGTAATGCATTTCAAAGAAGTCATGTGAATTATGGTCAAATCAAGATTTCATTTAACCTTGAAACTCCTTTAACTATATTCATTTAGAGTAACATAGAGATATCTTCTCCACCTTGCTCCAAACCACCATCATACTTTAAAGCCATTTGTATTTATCTTTAGAAATTTCTTAGCATCACACAAAATAGTTAAGGATATTAAGCTTTCAATTAAAAATTAATTCATAAGTTCATTTATATACCTTAACCACATACTAATTTTTCTTGTAAAAGTAAATGTAAACACTTGTAAAGATTACAAGTGGCACAAAAATACATCAAACAAAAAGTTAAAAACCCCAGTTCTCTTTAAATCCCATGATGTCTCAACGTTTGATGGACATATTGATAGTAAAAGAAGTCTTTGTTTAAAACTTTTTTGCACTACTAGAGGACGATGAAGTTGCTTTTTCACCAAGGAATGAAATGTTAGACTTGTACTTGAATGTCATCTAATGTCAGTAAATACGCGCATTTGAAGTTCTGTTTTGAAGCTGAAAGACAGGTACACTTGAAAAAAATGAGGAAAACGAAACAAAACAAAACCTAGAGAAATGACCTGGAGAAATGACCTGGAGAAATGAAATATGATCTGTATCTTACTGCCTCTGGCATCATTTAGGGATATCTATTCTTCCTATCTGTCTTTCTAATCTAGTGTTCTTCTCTTTTTTCCTTTAGTAATACTGACTCTTGGTTTCTGTCCTCATGCGTTCCATTTATTATTCTTTACTGTTTATAGAGATAAAGATCAGAGCATCCAAGGAGTCAATTAAAAGAAAAGCAAGCGAACAAAAACGCTAGAAGATAAAGACAGCTATGGGTGTTAGGACCCCAAAGCTCATAATCAGATTTCATTTGCTCTGACTATTGAGATGATGTATAGGATGGAAATGGAGCGCTCATTTACTCATATGTGGCTGATCCAACATAGTTCTTGAAATCCTTCCTGTCCCAAAGTACCATAATTACACTTAAAAGACAAAGAGAAAATCATGAAAACTATTTGCAACACTTATGACAGGAGAAGCCTCTTAGTAACTAAACATCAAATAGTCAAACCAATAAAAAGACCACAACAACATGAACTGCCCCTGATAGAAAATATTTATAATAGCTCTGTGTTGAAATAGTGAAAGCTTGATACCAAATGACGAGCCTAACTGTAGGGAATTGTTCAATGATTAATGGAAGAGTGATATAATGCAACCATCTAAATAAGGATTTAGAAATATATTCACTATTTTAAAATCATATTATGATCAGCAGGTTCTGACCACAAAAGTGTTCCAGTTCCAAGCTAAACGGAATGCATCTTCTAAGAACAGAATAGCGTTGAGCCAGAAATGAGAATCCACGCATCTCTGAGAAGCCTTCAGGCTAAGTAAGATGATTAAAAGTAAGCTAATGACCACATGTTACCTGTCTTCTAAGCTTGGTAAGATTGCAGTTCCCTGACCCCTTAGAGTTAGGGTTGGTCATGTGACTTACTTTAGCCAATCATATAGGAACAGAAGCAGTGATGTCACTTTTAGGAAGAAGCTCTCTAACCCAGTGTGGTATTTGCTATACTTTCTTCTTTCCCTCTACTCTGGCAATATTCCACAAAGTGACTGCTCCGTTAGCCTGGAGCAGTCTGGAATGGAGGCAGCACAGCACAGACCCACAGCCGATCCAAGATGGATATGAGAAGAAATCTTTGTGATTTTAAGGCGCTGCAATTTGGGGGCTGCGTGTTACCGCTGTAGAACCCAGCCTACGCTAGCTGACAAAACCTGCTTCTGAAGTAATAAACTTAGTGTCTACTAAGTTCCACCCATCTAGTCCTTATCCTGGCTCTACTACTGAACAGCTCTGTTATCTTGAATAAATTATCTAAATAGAATTATAAGCCTTAGCCTCCTTAGCTATATAACATGAACGTATTAATACTATTTCATAGGGCTGTGATAATGATTAAATGAAACAAAGCTTAGCATAGTACTTGGCACTTCCTCAGGAACTTCACTCAGGTTGAGGCTTTCAAAACCATATGTGTTATAGGTAGGCATTCAGGATGCTTGCCATCTCTCCAGAGGTAACTGGCATGACGCCATAAATTTAGCGCAACGGGATGATATCCAGTGAGAGCGTGAGGTGGACCGAAGGCCATTAGACTGCCGTTGGCAGGAGTAAGACACACCACAGGGTCCTCTGTGCTGTTGCAGAGGCCATTTCTACTCCTGCAGCACTGAAATATTTACAAGGGAACACATGGTAAGACCATTTCCATTATGTGCATCTGTTTACTTCAATCACCACAAGGGTCTCAAGGTACTCACATCTTCCCTTGTCATCTGAACCCTTGTCCTCAATATGGTTCTGTACATCCTCCAATCTGACCCTACCCCTATACATCCCCAACATTCAAAACCCTTCCCCTGTGTCCTCTGGAATTCACAGTCTATCATCATCAAATGCTCTGCATCCTCAACCTCATTTCTGTGCGTCTCCTTTATGCCCTCACCGGAAATGAAATCTGCTTCCTCTGCAGGACGCTCTTTTCTCCGCGGCCCTCAGAAGGTGGTTGTTTTCTCCCTTCCCTGCCTTATACCACTGGGCGTCTTGCTCTTCTCAAATTCCTCTCCCTCCAGACCCCACAATTACCCATCCTCATCGTCTTCACACTCATGCCATCATCTGAGTTCATATCACTAAACCCTCCTTGCTTTAACCATTTATAGAATTCTGGGATCCTCCTCTCCTTTCCTGAGGAATTTAGCTTACAGATCCTTGTTGCTGTTTCTGATACTATTCCTGTAATAATTCATAGTGCTTTTGTATATAAATAGACATCCTCTGAATACCCTGACCTCTCAGTGCCTGATCTCCTTTCTCTGCATGACCTTGCTCTTCCTCTCCCCCAGGCCCTGTAGACATGTCCTAGACTTTATCATTACCAATAATTGTACAGCCTCCATAGTCTCAGTTTCGAGGGTCACTGTTTGACCACCACCTTTCATTTTGCAGCTCACATTCTTCACTAACCTATATCCAACAATCCTTCAACCCTTCTGGTCCTGCAATTCAGTGGCCCTAATAACTCTTCAATGTCCCTCAACTCTCTTCTTTATTACCCAGCTTGGATGCCATAGTCCATCATTATAACTCCATTGCTTACACCCTCAGCTACCATGTTCTCCCCACGCCATCCCAATGTCCTTAATAGTAAAACCTCAACACTGGTTAAACTCAGACTTCCCTATTCAAGGTCTACACCTGTGCTGCTGGACCTGCTGGAGAAAAACACCCAGTCATGCTAACTGGACCACCAACCTCAAATGATGCCTGGAAGTGCTGTGTTGCCCTGTCCATCTGTGTGTGTGCTCTCTCTCTCTCTCTCTCTATCTCCTGATCATTTTGTACTTAATCATCTCTTCTCAAACCTTCAGCAACCCCTTAGCAATCCTCACTCTTTCAGATGATCTTGCTTCCTACCTCCCTCTCAAAATAGAAATAATCAGAAGAGAGCAACCATGAGCTCCCACCCTGCCTTACCTCCTTTTTCCATGGATGAATTGTCCGTGTTCCTACTTAAAGCCAACACCTCCACTTGTTTTTGGATCCCATTCCCTCTTGCCTACTTAGAGACATCACCACAAGAATCTCCTTGTTCTCCCTTTTTTAAAAAGAGAACCTTCCTGTGCTTCCATATGCCTCATTGCAAATACCCATTTCTGTTTCCCTTTGCAGCAAAACTCCGTGGAAGAGTTGAATCTCACTTCCTCACTTCCTCTGTTCTTATGCCTTTGGGTATTGGTTGAAGAATCCTCCAAGGCTAGGATTCAATTACAGGAAAAGGGAAAGTAGATGGGGAAAGTAGAGATATAGACAAAGCATCTGCAAGTCACACTTGTACCACGTCCTTGTCTCTTTCCATCCATCCTAATAAATAACCAGTTACCTCTCTTACCCCTGCCCACATCTTCCTTTCCCCCTTTCTTATCATTGAGAGAATCCTTATGTCCGTGCCTGAGTCAGAGTTTTAAGGTTACTGACCTAAACCTTTCTGCTGGACAAAACCAGAAGTAGACTCCTCAAGCAGACAATAAATCCCATGTAACATATTTCTCCAAGCTTCTGTGTCCTTTTGGTCATGAAGAAAATGATCAACTCATACAAATTCAGTTTGGGGAAAAAACCAATTATTTACCCTACAAAATTAAGCAAGCATAGGATAGGACTGAAAGTACAAATTGTTCTCTAGTTTATTTTTGAGATTTTTGGATTGAACTGCCTCTTAGCTACAAAGAACTATAAGAATTAAGTGGGTAGTTCAGTAGGGGGTGCTTTAAAATTAAAGACTAACAGATATTTTGCCAAGGCTATCTTTGGGAGTTTAAATACTTTCACTGTTTAAGTTGCAAAGACTGTGCCGGTGGTTGTATTCTCTACTCAGCATGCATTTTTATGTGAATTTTCAGCTACAGCTAGATATCTAAGTAAATACAGTTTCCTGAATTGAAAACACTTTTACATTATTTCTAAAATTCTACAGGTTCAACCTAATATGATTTGCAAATTACTTTTTAAAATGAATTATGTATCATCTCTATCAAACCTTTGAGTAACAGATTCCCTTTTCAAGGTCCCTTACGATGACCCTTAAGCCACCCTTGAATACTTATTTTTAGTCTGTCTAATCTTGAATGATGAAATATTTGAAAACATCTAATCACAATTTTCAGCAAACTTTCCGAGATGAATTTGCAAAGTCACGTATTTTGCTTGCCTTGATCCCCCAAAAGTTCTATGTGCCCTGTTTTTTCTTTTGAAGGGAAGAGGACCAATTAGTCACATGCTAATCAGAACTTTTGGTGTGAATGTGTAATGAACCATTTTTTGGTCATCAATCATTAATTCTGACCAAAGAGCCCACTCTAACACAAATTGCAATGGATCATTTAGGAAGAGGTAATAAGAAGCAGGCTCTATCAGAAATGAAAGAAGATCTGTATATTGTCCAGTAGCTCCTGCTTCAAGAGGCCTTATCTTATTGATTCTTATTCTTCCATGTCTAAATTTCTGGGCTGATGTCCCAGAGTTTCTGGCCCATCACAGAAGAGACAGTTATCACCATTAAGTGTTCCAAAATGTCTTTGGATTTTCAAAGCTCAACCTTTGCTCTGGACAACCATGCCAGGTAAACTTACTGTGAAACTTAATTTAGGTATCATTGGGCCACCTTTGGCCAATAGGGCCATTGTGAAGTAAGAATGCTAGTCGTATCTACCTACCTATTCCTTCCTTCCTTCCTTCATTCGTTTCTCTACTTACTCAACAAAACTTTTGAGACTATCAGACTCTGTACTAAGCATGAAAGACACACATGTGATCGAGACATAGCTGGCACCTTCAAGGAGCTTACATTTAGTGGAGGAAACACAAGTAAATAAATAATGCAATACATCCTGGTAAGAGATTATTGTAACTATGCATCTGGGTGTCTTGCTGGGGCCCTGCCAGAATCCTCTGGGAGTGGGTATTTGCCTTTTTTTTTTTTTGGTCAACCCAACATCTGAAATCCTTCTGTTATAAGTCTTGGTAAAAGGAAAAGCCTCTCTCCCACTGTTAAACATACGAGATCTTTCCTTTCCCAGCCTCCCTTGCAGATAGGTTGTGAATACCTGATTTAAGTTCCTCCAAAGGAATGCCTCCGCCATTTATTTTGAGGTGGGAGCAGCTGTTGGTAGTGGTGCTGGTGGCAGTGAGGAGAGAACAGTGCTGGGGCACTGGCAGTGCAGCAGCAGTGTCCTCAACACACCTGTCAGTGGTTTTCCTGGCTGCATGGCCCCCATGCCTCTTCTGTCCTCCTAGCCATTTTGTGGGTTACCTACTACCCTTCCTAAGGAATTTCTTTTCTGCTTACATCAGACAGACGCCCAGATTTTTAAGCGCATTGGAAGCCAACATTTTTGTTTGTCTTTGGAGGCTTGCTTGTTTTGCTTTGGAAGGTAATGACCTAGATACCAAGTCAGCAGGAGATGTTTACATTGTGACATTATTTATAACTTGAATTAATTGCAGTTAGTTCAGGGACACACTTGGGTTCTGTACTTTAAAGTGCTAACTCCCATAATCAAGAAATTTAGACATTTTAAAGGCATGTGTATCAGAAATTTCCACAGGTTTTTAAACTAATGGTTTTAGTGACTTAAAAAAAAATTGAGAATTCCTTGGTGATCCAGTGGTTAGGACTCAGCGCTTTCACTCCTAGGGCCCGGGTTCAATCCCTGGTCAGGGAACTAAGGTCCGGCAAGGCGTACACACCATGACCAAAAAAAAAAAAAATTAAATTAACAATCTCCAAAATATTTATTGTATTTTTTCTTGAAAGGTTAGTTTGATACTTTTTACTATTACATTATTTTGTCCTTTTTAATTTTCTCTTTTGGATGTTAAAAAAATTTTTTTTGGCCTTGGTTTATGATTTTTTAAAAGTATACCTCCACCAACTGATTTGTCATTTTATACATGTTTAAAAAAATCACGTTGGAACATGAATGTTGGGTAGGACAAAGCACAGATGATGAAGGCCCATTTTAAAACATTTCAAATAAAAATTAAGGTGGTTCTAAAGGAATGAGATCCCAGAGAAACACTGAAAATGATTTTGTCAATAAATTATATCTAAAGCTCCAAATGACTATCTAATTTGGGCAGTCATAAGTTGAATTATGGCTCTGATTCCTGCTCTATTAATATTGATTTGGTGCTTAATTTTATTTCTTACTTAAGGAAGAATTAACATAAGGCAACTTTTTTTTTTTTTTTTTTTTTTTTTTTTTTTTTGCGTTACGCGGGCCTCTCACTGTTGTGGCCTCTCCCGTTGCGGGGCACAGGCTCCGGACGCGCAGGCTCAGCGGCCATGGCACACAGGCCCAGTTGCTCCGCGGCATGTGGGATCTTCCCGGACCGGGGCATGAACCGTGTCCCCTGCATCGGCAGGCGGACTCTCAACCACTGTGCCACCAGGGAAGCCCCAAGGCAACATTTTTAATGTACATAAATGTGAGGATTATTTTTTACCGGGGGAAACACTGGCTTTACTGTCTGAAAATAATAACTTTTTATTTTAAACCTGTAGTCTCTGAATGAAATACTAACAAAAGGTCACCAATTTTTCCTGTCCTTCAAACTATTCTATTATGTCTTGAGTGTTTTATTTTACTAGAAGTTCATGAAATTGGTGTTTTATATAATTATAAGACTAAAAGTGGGTGCACAAAAACTATTTATAGGAAGCGTCCATGGTGGATTGCATAGTTCCATGCAACGTCTTTAGAACTCCACGAAAATACTGTGTTTTAAAGTCAATTGAAGGAATTCAATTGTCAGTATGGTTATCCCATTAACTTTATATTTTATTTGTATGTACAGAATAATTTCAGTTTGTTTTTTGTATTTAGGAATTATTTTTCTTTCCTTTTGATTTTATGCTTTTTAATTTGCATAAAGCATGGACATGATTCCAAAGTCAAAAAAATAAATTATTTTCATAGAAGTGTCAATTCACTCTGTACGCCCTCCATCCTGTTCTCTTTCTCTCAGTGTAGGTCACCAATTTTATTAGTTTTCACCAGTGAGGTTTTTAAAAAATATAAGTGAAACAAAACCATACATAAATACATTGATATTTTTCCAGTTTCTTAACTATGAACACTATTTTACACCTTGCTTTTTCATTAAAAATATATTTTAAAGATTACCCCACATCAATATTGAGAATTACATCCTCTTTACAGCTGCATAATATTCTTATTTGTGGATGTCCCATAGTTTATTCAAGAAGTCCTCTTGGGCTTCCCTGGTGGCGCAGTGGTTGAGAGTCCGCCTGCCGATGCAGGGGACACGGTTTCGTGCCCCGGTCCGGGAAGATCCCACATGCCGCGGAGCGGCTGGGACTGTGAGCCATGGCCGCTGAGCCTGTGTGTCCGGAGCCTGTGCTCCGCAATGGGAGAGGCCACAACAGTGAGAGGCCCATGTACCGCAAAAAAAAAAAAAAAAAAAAAGAAGTCCTCTTTCTCTGAACATTAGGGTTATTTCTACTCTTCTGCTATTTTAAATAAGACCACAATAAATATCCTCATATATATGCCTTTTTGCATTTTTGCCTGTGTACCTTTGGGATAGATTTCTTAAAATAGGATTGCTAGATTAAAGAATAAATTCATATGTAATTGTGCTGTAATTTCTTATTTTTAATATGACCTTCTAGTTCTTATCTATAATTATGTATAGTTTACATACTTTCACTCGAATTTATGAGGACTTTTACATTTTGTATTTGTATTTAATATACGTTTATGTTTGTATGTCTCTGCATAGCTAATTTTCATCATTCTATAAAAGTTTGTCATTGAAGAATGGATTAAAATCACTTTTATTTGTATTTCTTTCCTTCCTAACTACTTAATGGATATTTATTAAACTGAAGTGAATCAATAGTCCTTTGTATTTGGTGTAAGGCACACAAGGAAGTGTGCTTATGTGAGTATGTGTCGAAATTCATAAACATTTCAGTATATCTCTCAGAAAACATCATTACCTACATATTTCCAATTTTTTGATTTTCTCATGTAAAATTTTGAAAACAACTATATATCAGAGTAGATGAGTAGAGTAGCTCATCTTGTATTGAAGAGGCAGACATGGTCCATGTCATGTATTTCTACACACTCGGAGCATACAGACTGACCATGACTAGGAATTTACTTATGAAATTAGAAATCACATCAAGTCACCTCCCTTCACTTACTTTCCATTCTTTACTTTTCACCTTCCTGAGGGTCAAGAGGAAGACTTGCTTCCTTGGATCTGATACCCGTAACCCCTTGCCACTAGCATTTAGAAGTCCAGTACCCCTTCTTGTGAAGATGAGCCCTTATAACCATATCTGTGCCTGGATTCTCTCTTCTGTCTTTTCAGCTTATCACAGAAGTTGTGTTTACAATTAAAAAGCTGTACCAATGCAAACTGGTACAGCCACAATGGAGAACAGTATGGAGGTTACTTAAAAACCTAAGAATAGAGTTACCATACAATCTTGCAATCCCACTCCTGGGCATATATCCAGAGAAAACTATGATTCTAAAAGATACACACACCTCATAGCAGCACTATTTACAATAGCCAAGACATGGAAGCAACCTAAATGTCCATTGACAGATGAGTGGATAAAGAAGATCTAGTATATATACAATGGAATATTACTCAGCCATAAAAAAGAATGAAATGATGCCATTTGCAGCTACATGGATGGACCTAAAGATTATCATACTAAGTGAAGTACGCCAGACAGAGAGAGACAAATATGATAAGATATTGCTTATATATGGAATCTAAAAAGAGATGATACAAATGAACGTATATACAAAACAAAAACAGACCCATAGACACAGAAAGCAAACTGATGGTTCCTGAAGGGGAAAGAGGGAGAGGAATAAACTCGGAGGTTGGGTTAACATAAACATACTACTATATATAAAATAGATAACTAACAAGGACCTAATGTAAAGCACAGGGAACTCTACTCAGTATTTTATAATAACCGATAATAGAAAAGAATCTGAAAAATACATATATATATTCTTTTTCAGAGATATATATATAACTGAATCACTGTGCTGTATACCTGAAGCTAACCTGACATTGTAATTCAACTCTACTTCAATAAAAATTAAATTAAAAAGCAAGTTACTGGGCTTCCCTGGTGGCGCAGTGGATAAGAATCTGCCTGCCAATGCAGGGGACACAGGTTCGATCCCTGGTCTGAGAAGATCCCACATGCCGTGGAGCAACTAAGCCCAGGAGGCCCAACTACTAAGCCTGCGCTCTAGAGCCTGTGAGCCACAACTACTGAGGCCCGCATGCCTAGAGGCCGTGCTCCGCAACAAGAGAAGCCATCGTAATGAGAAGCCTCCGCAATGAGAAGCCCACGCACTGCAACAAAGAGTAGCCGCCGCTCACTGCAACTAGAGAAAGCCTGCATGCAGCAACAAAGACCCAACACAGCCAAAAATAAATTAAAAAAAACAAAAACCAAAAAAACAAGTTACTGAAATGTGTACAAGGAGTTGGTGTGGCATCAGAATCTCTGTGCAATTTAGAACATGAATTTTGCTAAATTCTCAGTGTTCATTTTATATTCCATATAGCAATAATCCCAAAAATTAAAAAAAAAGAATTATGAATCTTTTCATTTTGTTGATGGTTTCCTTTGTTGTACAAAAGCTTTTGAGCTTAATTAGGTCCCAAATGTTTATTTTTGATTCTGTTTCCTTTGCTTTAGGAGAAAGATCCAAAAAAATATTGCTACAATTCACATCAAAGAGTGTTCTGTCCATTTTCTTTCAGGAGTTTTATGGTTTCCAGTCTTACATTTAGGTCTTTAATCCATTTTGAGCTTATTTTTTAATATGGTGTGACAGAATGTTCTACTTTCATTCTTTTATATGTAGCTGTCCAGTTTTCTCAGCAGCATTTATTGAAGAGACTGTCTTCTCTCCATTGCATATTTTTGCCTCCTTTGTCGTAGATTAAATGACCACAGGTTCACGAGTTTACTTCTGGGCTCTCTATTCTGTTCCATTGATCTGTGTCTACTTTTGTGCCAGTATGATACTGTTTTGATTACTGTAGCTTTGTAGCATAGTCTGAAGTCAGGGAGTGTGATACCTCCAGCTTTGTTTTTTTTTTCTCAATATTGCTTTGGCTTTTTGTGATTCTATGTAAATTTTAGGGTTATTTGTTCTAAAGACAACCTACTATATAAATGGGAGAAAATATTTGCAAATGATATGACTGATGAAGTATTGATCCAAAATACATTAACAGCTTATACAGCTCAATATAAAAAAAAACCTGATTAAAAAATGGGTAGAAGACTTGAATAGACATTTTCCCAAAAAAGATATACAGATGGCCAACAGGCACATGAAAAGATGTTTAATGTCACTAATCATCAGAGAAAGAGAAATCAAAACCTTAATGAGATATCACCTCACACCTGTCAGAATGGCTATCATCAAAAAGTCTACAAATAACAAGTGTTGGTAAGAATGTGGAGAAAAGAGAACCCTCGTACACTGTTGGTAAGAATGTAAATGCAAGCACTGCGGAAAACAGTATGGATGTTCCTCAAAAAACTAAAAATAAAACTACCATGTGATCCTGCAGTCCCACTCCTGGGCATATATCCAGAGAAAACTTGAATTCAAAAAGATACATGACAGTCTCTAGGTCCATACAGAGTGAAAAAAGTCAGAAAGAGAAAAACAAATACCATATGCTGACACACATATATATATGGAATGTAAAAAAAAAAAAAAAAAAAAAAAAGGTTCTGATGAACCTAGGGGCAGAATAGGAATAAAGACGCAGATGTAGAGAATGGACTTGAGGGCACAAGGAGGGGAAAGGGTGAGCTGGGACGAAGTGAGAGAGTGGCATGGACATATATACACTACCAAATGTAAAACAGATAGCTAGGGGGAAGCAGCCACAGAGCACAGGGTGGTCAGCTCGGGGTTTTGTGTCCACCTAGAGGGGTGGGATAGGGAGGGTGAGAGGGAGACGCAAGAGGGAGGAGATATGGGGTTATATGTTTATGTATAGCTGATTCACTTTGTTATACAGCAGAAAGTAACACACCACTGTAAAGCAATTATACTCCAATAAAGATGTTAAAAATAATAAAAATAAAGATACATGCACCCTAATGTTCATAGCAGCATCATTTACAATTGCCAAGGTATGGAAGCAACCTAAGTGCCCATCAACAGATGAATGAATAAGGAAGATGTGGTACATATATTCGATGGAAAATTAGTAGTAAAAAAGAATGAAATTCTGCCACTTACAGCAACATTTATGGACCTAGAAGGTATTATGCTTAGTGACATAACTCAGACAGAGAAAGACAAATACCGTATATTATCACTTATATGTGGAATCCAAAAAATTAAACAAATGAATGACTATAACAAAAGAGAAACAGACACACAGTTATAGAGTACAAACTGGTGGTTATCAGTGGGGAGAAGGAAGGGGGAGGGGAAGATGGGGTAAAGATTAAGAGATACAAACTACGATGTCTAAGATAAGTAAGCTCTAAGGATATATTGTACAGCACAGAGAAATATAGTCATTATTTTATAATAACTTTAAATGGAGTATAATCTATAAAATATTGAATCACTATGTAGTATAACTAAAACTAATATAATATTGTAAATCAACTATACTTCAATTTAAAAAAAGAAATATGAGAATTAACTATAATTGAATATAAATAACATTTTAACTATTAAACTATAGCATCTTAAGAAATTATTTTCTAAATGTAATTATGATTACTTTGGGATATTTAATTTTACATTTCTTAATCCAGCTCAGAATCATTATGACTTTTCATAGAAAAAATAGAAACACAACTTGGTTAAGTCTAACACAAATCACTCAGCTATCTATAAATGCATGATTTATGCAGTCCAGAAAGTCTGACATCGTATTCCTTAGCTGTCTTTGCATTAGAAACTTATTGTTATGCAAAAATCCAGTTTTTCTCTTAAAGTACATATCATACAAATAGATAAGTAGAAATATTTTATTATAATTGCCAGCATCACAAATTTAATGCTAAAATGATTCAAAATTATTAACAATGTCACAAAAGCCAAGACAGATATATTTGTTATAGATAAAGAAGTCCATGAAAATCACGTTAAAGTGGAGGTGAGAATCACTTAAGATTATTTACAATACAATTACCTAGGACGTTTGAACTGAAAAGGAAACAAAAAGGACACAAATGACTGAAAAAATAAATGACAAAAAGAACTCCTTTTTTTCCTTAAAGGGAAGCCAGTTAGGAAGGGAATTGGGAGCATTTAAAATGTAATAGAGCTGTGTGCGATTTTCTTCCAGGACTGAGAACCATAGTGTTATCTGGTGAAAAATGAATATGAGACATTTATTGCTGCTGAGGGATTCCCTGGACCGCCTGTGATAGGTCTGGACTGAGGCTTTGCTTGAAGGTTACGTGAAGACTTTGTCATTCAAAGTCGGCACCACTGACAAGCACTATCCTCAATAGAGCTAGCCGGAGCTCCGGTGGATAAACAAAGGGGTGAGATATATTAGTAAATGCGTGGAATCCTTCTACCTCCCCACAATTACTCATTCAGATTTATGGTGCATGATTTTGACACTCTGGCCAGGGTCACTGGTCATGCTGTAAAGAGTCTCATCATCAATAAATACATACAGATCACCTAAGTTGAAATCTGCACATGCAGTAGACATCACAATAGAATGTCAGTCATTAAACTGTGGTCATACACACTTCTGATCTCAAACAATCATTCCCTACCTTTACCAACCACCATTTTCAACCGGCTCAGCACTAAATTTTTTCACTCTTTCTAAAACGCAAACTCTCTTGCACAGACCAGAGATTTACTGCTCCAGAGGACATTAAAAATATTCCAAAGGTTTTGACGGCCATTTTAAAAAAGAAGTCCCCAAAAGATTTGGAAATGCCAGCATCACTGGAACAAATGCAAGATTTCCCAAGGTGATTACCTTGAAATAGATGACTCTAATTTGGGATTTATATGTACATATTTTGCCAGTTCTGAAATCTTCATCAAAATATCAGTTATTTAACCTTATACTGCCTCAACTCTTGATTCTGTGCTTACTCTAGAGAAGGAAGATTACTCACTCAACAATCTTCACCATTTCAGTAAATGGATACCTGACTAGTTTATCAGTCTAAAAACCTTATGGTCATCCCTGACTCTTTTAATTGTTTGTAGCTACAACCAATCTAAAAGCAAATCTGACCAAAGCAATGCAGCCTTGGTCAGATTTACATGAAAATTCATAATAACTGAAAAATTATTAGACTTAATAAGAGAGGTTAGCAATATCATTGTATCAAAGTTCAATTAACTTCTACATTCCAGCAATAAGAAGTTAGAAAATACAATCTAAGAAGAAGATGTTATTTTTAACACTAACAACAACATCAAAAATAAAGTATCAGTGCAAATCTATCAAAAGATGCAAGATGTTATTGCCGAAGTCTAAATAAAGGGAGAGCTATAGCAGGTTCATGGTTAGCAATAGGCAATATTATAAATATAGCAATTCTCTCCAAATGAGTGTGTGATTAAATAGGTTTCTAATCAAAATCTAGTTAAAATAGCTCATTTTTATTGTGGAATTTGACAAGCTGATTCTAAAATATATTTAGAAAACCAAGTACATATCTGAAGAAGAATTAGAGACAAATTTGCCATACCAGCTAACAAGAGCTATTATAACGTTACAGGAATTCTGTAACTACAGTAATATACAGTAATTAATATTGAGGTAGGGAGTGACAAATACACCTATGGAACACAACAGCCTAGAAGCAAGCTCATGTATATGTGAAAATCTGATATATGACATAACTGGCATTATGCTCAGCATGGAAAGGATGGACAATTCAATAAACTGTACTCCAATGATTTCTTATCCACATGGAAAAAATTAAAGTGGATTCTTCCCCTATTACATACACAGAAATCAATACTAGATGGTTCAAAGATTTAAGCGTTAAACACAAAACATTAAGTTTCAAAAGACAATATACATTTTTATAAGCTTGAGTGCAGGAAATGATTCTTAAATAAGATCCCAAACAAAAATAATAAAGAAAAGCATTGACACTTTTTACTACATGAAAGGTAAAATTTTCTGATTATCAGCATTTGCAGGAACCTGGATGGACCTAGAGATTGTCATACTGGGTGAAGTTAAGTCAGACAGAGAAGGACAAATATAGTATGATATCACTTATATATGGAATCTAAAAAAATGGTACAAATGAACTTACTTACAAAACAGAAATAGAGTTACAGATGTAGAAAACAAACTTAGAGTTACCAGGGGGTAAGGGAGGGAGGGATAATTGGAAGATTGAGATTGACATATACACACTACTATATATAAAATAGATAACTAATAAGGACCTACTGTATAGCACAGGGAATTCTACTCAATACTCTGTAATGACCTATATGGGAAAATAATCTAAAAAAAGAGTGGATATATGTATATGTACAACTGATTCACTTTCCTGTACACCTGAAACTAACACAACACTGTAAATCAACTAAACTCCAATAAAAAAATTTTTAAAAGTCAAAATATTGATTAAAATTTTCTGATTATCAAAAGTCATGATACAGAAAATGAAAGCAAAAACTGGGGGGAGATATGTACATGCCATGTAACTAATGAGTGACTAGTCTCCAAAAAATATAAAGAATTTATAGAAATTAACCAGATAAAGACAATCAACCTAGTAGAAACATGGAAAAACACCATGAACTGGCCTTTCTTAGAAGAGGAAACAAAATAGCTACTATATATTTATATGAAAAGTTACTTAGGTACATTAGATCAGTAAATTGCATATTAAAACCACAACTAGATGCCTTTTCACATCTAACGGGTTGATAATAACTTAATAAAATGAGAATTCCAGGCATTGGTGAAGATATGTAACCAAAAACTCTTAAATATCACTGAGTGGAGTGTAGATTGGTTTAACCACTTTAAAAAACAACTTGGCATTACCCAGCAAAGTTATAACCTAGCAATTCTGCTTCTAGGTATACCCCTTAAGAAATTCTTGAACAAGTGCTCTAAGAGACATGTACAAGAGTGTTCATGTTAAACCATCAAGTCAGGAACTGTGAAAGCATCTGAGATTTCATCTTGCTTGCAATAACAAGTTAACCGGTCAGTTTTACAGATATTGGTAGAAATACATGAAGTACGAGGGTTAGAGACGAAAGATAGTTCACTGTACACAGCAAAAGTAACAGTCAGAGTAATGCTGTAGGCGTCTCCCATCCAGTTCCCACAGGATGCTGTGGTGAGGGCTAGGTGTTTCTTGTATAAGCAATGAAAATCCATTATGCTCAGAAATCCTGAGATAAAGAGACTGTGATCTTATATAAGGGCTGCTCACAAACCTGCCTATTCTCCTATCCAGTGAGTGACATGATCTTATTAGCCTGAAACTAAGCAATCTCTCTGGGAGAGGAGCAAGGCCTCTGTATCTCTTTTACCTCAGAATGTCTTCAGGGAAGGGGACGTGTCTATATTATTACCTGGGGACATAAATGAATTCATTCCAGAACAAGTCACTAACTCCATCTATCCAGGGCTGTTTGCTTATACCAATATTGCTAAAATGATATTACTGGAGCAAATGGGGTGCTAGTGCTTAGATGTTTAGCAACAGGAGAGATTCATGGAGAAACTGTATCCTCACAGTTCCTAAGAGCACAGTTTGTAATGGTAAAACAAAGCAAAACAAAACCACAATGCTTAATGACAGAAATCTTGGGGGGACTATACTGTGGAGTATCCAAATACAGAAATGCTATGCAAGAGTGAAAAATGAAATGAAGTATGACTTTCATCCATGTGCATGAATCCTATGTTAAGAAACAGAAAAATACACAGAAATATACACATTTATCTGAGTTCAGGAAGAAGAAAAAAACTATTAAATAGATTGATTAGAGTTGTACACATAGGAAATAAAATCGTGAAGGAAAACAGAAAATTATTAACAGAAAATAGCATTTAACTCTGAGGGAAAAGAAAGATACTGTGATCAGGGATGGTCACATGGAATTTTCCAAAGGATTGGAAACACTGTACTTCTTGAGCTTTGTGACAGGTATTTTTTAAATTAATATTCTTTCAATTGTACATAAAAGTTATATACAATACTTTGCAAATATGATATATTTCACAGTTAAACTAAAATATAATTTAAAGAGTAGATTACAGATTGGATAAAGGGAAAAGGGGGGAGAAAAGACTTTTACATTTAAAAAATCCCTGATCAATATTTACTATATACCAGCACTGTCCAGTTGAACAGGTTTTCTGGTCAGGCAGGGCTCAAAGCTATCCACAGCAGTGAACAAGGCAATGAATTAGCTCCCTTGCTTGGGTGAGGTGGCAGAACCAACTACAAGGCTGGCAAGGCTCTTTGGCATCTTGACCACTGAGAATGTGACTGCAATGGAGAAGTGTGGAGGGACTTGCAACAACCAGCACTCAGATATTGGCAGAGTGAATTCCAACTGGCAGTTCTTAAATGGTAGTCCCAACCAGCATCTTTGCTCTTTGGAGATGGTGGTACAGTCTGATCTGGAAACCCCATGGGGCACAGGTATGTCTGATTTGGAGCTCAAATGAAGAGCCATACTGGCCCTGGAGCCTGGTGTTCCCCCACCCCTATTTCCATCTAGGCAGGTGAGCTGAGTCTTAGCCCTAAATGTCACTGAGTATGTAGATTGCAGCCTCACCCAACCAGGAAGCCTGGTCTGAGCATCTGGGAAGGTGTGTAGCCCAGCAAAGCAATTCCTGAACGTAGCTCTTGAAATGAAAGCCCAGGTAACAACACTGATTGGCAGCAGAGCAAAGCAGGTATCCCCATTTGGCCAAAGAACTTGAGGCACAAGCCATTTCTTCCAGGAGAAGACAAAAAGAAAGATACAGGGCTTCCCTGGTGGCGCAGTGGTTGAGAGTCCACCTGCTGATGCAGGGGACATGGGTTCGTGCCCCGGTCCGGGAGGATCCCACATGCTGCGGAGTGGCTGGGCCCGTGAGCCATGGCCACTGAGCCTGCGCATCTGGAGCCTGTGCTCCGCAACGGGAGAGGCCACAACAGTGAGAGGCCCGTGTACCACACAAAAAAAAAAAAGAAAGAAAAAAAGAAAGATACAGAAAGTATGTTTAAAGCAACAAGAGCTGAAAACTTGCCAAACTTGGGGAGAGAAATGGACATCCCGATTCACAACGCCCAAAGAACCTGAATAGTCTACTACTGAGACTTGTTATAATTAAACTGTCAGAAGTCAAAGACAAAGAAAGGATTTTGAAAGCAGCAAGAGAAAAGAGACAAGTTACGTGCAAGGGAACACACCCACAAGACTGAGGAAGATTGGTCAACAGAAACTTTTCAGGCCAGGAGAGGATGAGATGATATATTCAAAATATTGAAAGAAAAAACCTGATCATCCAAGAATCCTATACCCAGAGAAGTTGTTCTTCAGAAATGAAAGCGAGATAAAGACTTTTCTGAACAAACAAAAGCTGAGGGACTTGATCACCACAAGACCTGCCTTATAAGAAATGCTAAAGAGAGTTCTCTGAGTGGAAGTAAAAGGACACTAAATAACCTCATGAAAACATAAGAAGATAGCATAAAACTCACTGGTAATGGTAAATATATTGTGAAAGTTAGATTCTGTGACCTATAATGGTGGTACATAATTCAGTTGCAACTCTAGCTTAAAAGCTAAATAACAAACATAGTAAAAATAACCATAACTACAATAACATGTTGTTGAGTAAACAGTATAAAAATATGTAAACTGTAACATCAATAACCTAAATCCCCTAGGGGGAGAAGTTTAGGAATGATACAGAAGTTAAGTTGTTAGTTTAAAATCAGTTTTATAATTTTAAGCTATTTTTGTAAGCTTCATGCTAACCACAAGGGAAAAACCAGTAAAGTACACAACGGAACATGATAAATAAGTCAAAGAATATTAATACCAAAAGAAAAACAAAACACAAATAAGACAGCAATATAAGAAACAAAGAAAAGTGAATCTACAAAATAGCCAGAAAACAATTAAACAAAATGGCAATAATAAGTCCTACTCTAACAAAAATTACTTTAAATGTAAATGGATAAAATACTCCAACCAAAAGTCATAGAATGGCTGAATGGATTAAAAAAAAGAAAACAACCCAAGATCCAATGATATGCTGCCTACAAGAGACTCACTTCAGTCTTAAAGACACATAGACTGAGAGTAAAGGGATGGAAAATGTATGTACAGGCATATGGTGACCAAAAATAAGCAGAGGTATCTTACTTATATTAGAAAAAATATACTTTAAGCTAAAAATGATAAAAATATACAAAGAAGGTTATTATATAAGGATAAAGTTGTTAAGAAGATACAACAGTTGTAAATATATATGCACCCAATATTGGAGCACCCAAATGTATAAAGTAAAAACAGAGCCAAAAGGAGAAATAAATAGCAATACAATAATAGTTGGGGATTTTAATACCCCACTCTCAACAATGGAAAGGTCATTTAGATAGAGAATCAATAAGGAAACAGGGGATGTGAACAACACTACGGACCAAAGTACCTAATAGATATATACAGAACATTCTGACAGCAGCATAATACATATTCTTTTCACATGTACAAGGAATATTTTCTAGCATAGACCATAAGTTAGGCCACAAAACAAGTCTTAGCAAATTCAAGAAGATTGAAATCATACCAATTATCTTCTTTGGCTCAGTGGTATAAAACTGGAAATCAATAACAGAAGAAAAACCGGAGAACTGATGTACACATGGAAATTAATGTTCTCCAGAAAAACCACTGGACCAAAGAAGACATTAGAGGGGAAATAAAAAAGTATCTTGAGAAATGAAAATGGAAACAAAATATACCAAAACTTATGTGATGTCGAAAAAGAAGTTCTAAGACGGATGTTCACAGCAATAAATGCCTACATTAAGAAACATACATGTACACAACTACAATGTTGGTGGGAATGTAAATTGGTAAAACCACTATGGAGAACAGTACGGAGGTTCCTTAAAAAACTAAAAATAGGGCTACCATATGATCCAGCAATCCCACTCTTGGGCATATATTTGGAGAAAACCATAATTTGAAAAGATATATGTACACCAATGTTCATTGAGCACTATTTACAATAGCCAAGACATGGAAGCAACCTAAACGTCCATTGACAGAGGAATGGATAAAGAAGATGTGGTGTGTGTATACACACACACACACACACACACATACACACACACACACACACACTGGAATATTACTCAACCATAAAAAAGAATGAAATAATGCCATCTGCAGCAACATGGTTGGACCTAGATATTATCATACTAAGTGAAGTAAGTCAGAGAAAGACAAATATCATATGATATCACTTACATGTGAAATCTAAAAATGATACAAATGAACTTATTTACAAAACAGAAACAGACTCACAGGCTTAGAAAACAAATTTATGGTTACCAAAGGGGAAAGCTGGGGGAGGGATAAATTAGGTCAGATTAACATATACACACTACAATATATAAAATACATAACCAACAAAGACCTACTGTATAGCACAGGGAACTCTACTCAACACTCTGTAATAACCTAAATGGGAAAAGAATCTGAGAAAGGATAGATATATGTATATGTATAACTGAATCACCTTGCTGTACACCTGAAACTAACACAACATTGTAAATCAACTATACTCCAATATATAATAAAAATTAAATAAATTTAAAAAAGAAAAATAAACTGATCTCAAATAAACAATCTAATTCTATCCTTCAAGGAACTAGCAAAAGAAGAACAAACTAAGTCCAAAGTTAGTAAAAGAAAGGAAATAATAATGCTTAGAGTGGAAATAAATGAAATAGAGGGAAGGAAAACAATAGAAATAATTAACCAAACTGTGAGTTGGTTCTTTGGAAATAGAAACAAAATTGACAAGTCTTTAGCTAGACTAACCAATGAAAAAAGAAAGAGAACCCAAATCTACAAAATTATAAATAAAAATGGAATTGTCATACTGATACCCAAGAAATACAAAGGATCATAAGAAGCTACTATGAACTATATGTCAACGAACTGGAAAACATGGAATAAATGGAAAAATCCTTAGACACTTACAACCCACAAAGAATGAATCCGAAAGAGAAAGAAAATATGAACAGTTCAGTTTCTCAGAGACTGAACCAGTAACCAAAAATCTCCAAACGTAGAAAAGTTCAGGACCAGATGGCTTTACTGGTGAATTTCACCAAATATTTAAAGAAAAATTAGTACCAATTTTTATCAACCTCTTCCAAAAAATCAAAGAGGAGGGAACACTCCACAACTCATTTTATGATGCCAGCATTACCCTAACAGCAAAACTAGAAAAGGACACTGCAAGAAAAGAAAACTACAGACCAATGTTCCTACAAAAATTCTCATAAGATACCAGCCAACTGAATTCAGTAGCACATTAAATGGATCATTCACCAGGATCAAGTAGGATTTATCCCTGGGATGCAAGGATGGTTCATGACACACAAATCAGTAAATGTGATACATAGCATTAACAGAATGAAAGAAAAAAATATAATCATTTCAATAGATGCAGAAAAAAGCATTTGACAAAATACAACATCGATTCATGATAAAAACTCTTAACAAGGGCTTCCCTGGTTGGGCAGTGGTGAAGAATCTGCCTGTCAATGCAGGAGACATGGGTTCAAGCCCTGGTCCGGGAAGATCCCACGTGCCACGGAGCAACTAAGCCCGTGTGCCAAAATTACTGAGTCTGTGCTCTAGAGCCCACGAACCACAACTACTGAGCCCACGCGCCACAACTACTGAAGCCCGCATGCCTAGAGCCTGTGCTCCCCAACAAGAGAAGCCACTGCAGTGAGAAGCCTGCACACCACAACAAAGAGTAGCCCCTGCTCACCACAACTAGAGAAAGCCCGTGTGCAGCAATGAAGACCCAATGCAGCCAAAAATAAATAATTAATTAAAAAAACCTCTTAACAAATTAGGTACAGAAGGAACATATCTCAATATAATAAAGGTCATATTTGACAAGTCCACAGGTATCACACTCAGTGGTGAAAAACTAAAAACTTTTCCTCTAAATCAGGAACAAGACAAGGGTGCCCACTTTCACCACTCCTATTCAACATAATACTGGAAGTCGTAACAATCAGGAAAGAAAGAGAAATAAGGCAGCAGAATTGGAAAGGGAAAAATAAATAGTCTCTATTTTCAGATGATATGACTTTATATTTGGAAAATCCCAAAGAGTCCATCAAAAAGCTGTTAGATCTAACCAAGGAAGTCAATAAAATTGCAGGACACAAAATGATCACACAAAAATCAGTAGCTTCTATGCACTAACAACTAATTATCTGAAAAACATGTAAAGAAAATGCGTTCATTTACAAACGCATCAGAAACAATAAAATACGTAGGAATAAACTTAACTGAGGAGGTAAAAGATCTCTACACTGAAAGCTATAAGACATGGGGGAAGGGAATTAAAGACACTAATAAATGGAAAGGTATCAAGTGCCATGGATTGGAGGAATTAATACTGTTACAATGTCTACAGTATCCAAAGACATCTATAGCTTCAACGCAGTCACGGGAAAAATTCCAATGGCATTTTTTACAGAAGTGGAAATAACAATCATAAAATTTATATGGAACCACAAAAGACTGTGAAAAGCCAAAACAATTCTAAAAAAAAAAAAAAAAGAACAAATTGGGAGGTATCCCATTCCCTGATTTCAAGCTATATTATAAATCTATAGTAATTAGTGCGGTACTTGGATAAAAACAGACATGCTGACAAATGGAACCAAAACAAGAGCCCAGAAATAAACCCATGCATATAAGGTAAACTTATACGACAAGGGAGCCAAGAGCACTCAATGGAGAAAATAGAGTCTCTTCAATAAATGGTGCTGGGAAAATTGATATTCACATGTAAAAGAATGAAACTAGACCCCTAACTTATACTACTCATAAAAACTTACTCAAAATTCATAGAAGATTTACACGTAAAACTGAACACAATAAAACTCCTAGAAGAAAACATAGAAAAAACCTCCTTGACATGGGTCTTGGCAATGATTTTCTTAGATATCACTGGTATCACCTAAAGTACAAGCAAGAAAACAAAAATTTTACAAGTGGGACTACATCGAACTTCAAGGTTTCTAAACAGCAAAGGAAATCATCAGCAAAATGAAAAGACTACCTACGGAATGGGACAAATATCTGCAAATCCTAGATCTAATAAGGGGTTAGTACCCAAAATATATAAAGAACTCATACAACTCAGTAGCAAAAAACCAAATAATCAAAAAAATGGGCAAAGAACCTGAGTAGACATTCTTCCAAAGAAGATATATACAAATGGCCAACAGGTACACGGAGGGATACTCAATATCACTAATCATTAAGGAAATGCAAATCAAGATTACAATGAGATATCACCTCACACTGATAAGAGTGGCTGTCATCAAAAAGACAAGATATAAAAAATGCTGGCAAGGGTGTGTAGAAAAGAGAACCGCTGTGCACTGTTCACGGGACTGTAAGTTGGTACAGTTATTCTGGAAAACAGTATGGAGATTCTTAAAAAAATTTAAAAAGAGAACTGCTATATGATCCAGCAATTCCAGTTTGGGTATTTATTGAAGGACATGAAAACAGCATCTCAAAGAGGTATCTGCACCCTTTGGTTCACTTCAGCATTACTGACAATAGCCAAGACATATAAACAGCCTAAAATGTCCATCAGTGGATGAATGGATAAAGAAGTTGTGGTAAAAATGTGCATTGAAATACTATTCAGCCATAAAAAAGAAGGAAATCCTGCACTTATGACAACACGGATGGACCTTGAAGGCATTATGCTAAAAGAAATAACCAGACAGAGAAAGACAAATACTGTAAGATCTCACATGTTGAATCTAAAAACAAAACTCACGGAAAAAGAGGTCAGATTTGCGGTTACCAGTGGCAGTGGGTGGGGGTGGGGTAACTGGATGAAGGTGGTCAAAAGGTACAAACTTCCAGTTTTAAGGTAAGTCACTACCAGGAGATAATGTACTGCATGAGGACTATAGTTAACGCTGCTGTATGGTATATTTGAAAGCTTCTGAGAGTAGCTCCTAGAAGTTCTCCTCATAAGGAAAAAAAAAACACTTTTGTTTTGTACCTCTATGAGATGATGGATGTTAACTAAACAACTTATTGTGGCAATCATTTCACATTACATGTAAGTCAGTATTCCATACACCTTAAAATTACACAGAGCTGTATGTCCATTATATCTCAAGAATACTGAAAAAACTAATAAAAAAGAAAATGTATACATACAGTAGAATATTATTCAGTCTTAAAGAAGAAGTGACGTTGGTGACAACATGGATGGACCTGGAGAACATTATATGAGTGAAATAAGCCAGACACAGAAGGACAGATACTGTATGATCTCACTTCTATGTGGAATCTAAAATAGTCAAACCCACAGAAGCAGAGAGTAGAATGGTTGTTGCAGTAGCTAGGAGCAGGGGTCAGTGGGGAGCTGATGGTCAAAGTACACAAAATTTCAGTAATGCAAGATAGATAAGTTCTGGAGCTACTAGAGAGCACAGTGTCTATAGCTAACAATACTGTGTTGTATACTTAAAATTTGCTAAGAGAACAGATATTATGCTAAGTGGTTCTTACCACACACAAAAAATAAATGGGGGCAGGTGTGACAAAGGAGACATGAAAATAAAATGGAGAAAAGACAGCCGCTTCAGTAAGTGGTGCTGGGAAACTGGACAGCTACATGTAAAAGAATGAAATTAGAACACTCCCTAACACCAGACACGAAAATAAACTCAAAATGGATTAAAGACCTAAATGTAAGACCAGACACTATCAAACTCTTAGAGGAAAACACAGGCAGAACACTCTATGACAGAAATCACAGCAAGATCCTTTTTGACCCACCTCCTAGAGAAATGGAGATAAAAACAAAAATAAACAAATGGGACCCAATGAAACTTAAAAGCATTTGCACAGCAAAGGAAACCATAAACAAGACAAAAAGACAACCCTCAGAATGGGAGAAAATATTTGCAAATGAAGCAACGGACAAAGGGTTAATCTCCAAAATATACAAGCAGCTCATGCAGTTCAATATCAAAAAAACAAACAACCCAATCCAAAAATGGGCAGAAGAGCTAAACAGACATTTCTTCAAAGAAGATATACCGAGTGCCAACAAACACATGAAAGGATGCTCAACATCACTAATCATTAGAGAAATGCAAATCAAAACTACAATGAGGTATCACCTCACACCGGTCAGAATGGCCATCATCAAAAAATCTACAGACAATAAATGCTGGAGAGTGTGTGGAGAAAAGGGAACCCTCTTGCACTGCTGGTGGGAATGTAAATTGATACAGCCACTATGGAGAACAGTATGGAGGTTCCTTAAAAAACTAAAAATAGAACTACCATATGACCCAGCAATCCCATTACTGGCATGTACCCAGAGAAAACCATAATTCAAAAAGACACATGCACCCCAACGTTTACTGCAGCACTATTTAAAATAGCTAGATCATGCAAGCGACTTAAATGTCCATCAGCAGACGAATGGATAAAGAAGATGTGGTACATATATACAATGGAATATTACTCAGCTGTAAAAAGGAACAAAATTGGGTCATTTGTAGAGACGTGGATGGACCTAGAGACTGTCATATAGAGTGAAGTAAGTCAGAAAGAGAAAAACAAATACCGTATATTAACGCATATATGTGGAACCTAGAAAAATAGTACAGATGAATCGGTTTGCAAGGCAGAAATAGAGATGCAGACGTAGGGAACAAACGTATGGACACCAAGGGGGGAAGTGTGGGTGGGATATGAATTGGGCGATTGGGATTGATATATATACACGAATATGTATAAAATAGATAACTAAAGAGAACATGCTGTATAGCACAGAGAACTCTACTTCACTTTGCTGTACAGTAGAAACTAACACAACATTGTAAAACAACCATACCCCAAACAAACAAACAAACAAACAAACAAATAAAGGGGGCAGGAGGAAACTTTGGGAGGTGATGAAGGTATTTATGGCGTTGATGGTAGTGATTGTTTCATAAGTGCATACTTATCCCCAAACTCATCAAGTTGTATACATTAAATGTATATACTACATGCCAATCATAACTCAATAAGGTGTTTTTTTTTTTTTTTTTAAATAGGTGTAGCTGGGGCTACAGTTATCTAAAGGCTTAACTAGGGGTGAGGGATCAACTCCCCATTTCATGCACATGCCTGCTGACAAGAGGCCTTAGCTTCTCACTGGCTCTTCACAGAGACCTGAGTTCCTTGCCCCATGGATCTTTCCACAGGGCTGCCAGAGTGCCCTTATGACATGAAAGTTGATTTCCCCTAGAGTGAGTGACCCCAGAGAGAGGGCAGGGGGCAGGGAGGAGAAAGTGAGAGAGAGAGCACAAGGCAGAAGTAACAATGTTTCTTATGACTTGGGCAAGAAGTGACGTTCTCTCACTTCCACCATGTTCTAGTGTTCGCTTTGATATGAGGGGGGCATGTCCACAAGAGTGAATCCCAGGAGGCAGGGATCATGAGGTATCATCTTGGAGACTGGTTAACACAAGAGGTTATATCAATACTTTAAGCCAGAAATGATGAGGGCCTTTAACAATAGGAATTGCAGTGGAGGAAGGAAGTAGAGAATGAATTGGTAAATATTTAAGGCACAGTATTAATGGACCTTGGTGACTAGGAAGGTATGGGAGAGAGAAAAGGAAGAATGAGAGACAACCTCAAATTCTAGCTTGCGTGCCTGAGTAGAAGGTAGTACCTCAAAGTCAGGAGAAAGAGGAGTTTCACTGGGAAAACGTTTGTTCTTATTCCTTGTCACCTCTATCAAAGGCTGCTCTGAACATGTCTTGCTCTCTTCAACCCTCATCGTGTTCTAAGGGCATCTCATTCTCAGCTTGCAACACGGTCTTCTTTCTTAGAGGATATTAAGACAATTTGACGTTGAATCACATCAACTCTCAATCTCACCATCTCAAGACAACATGATTTTTTGGTTCCAAGACTCATTTTCTCCCCCCCCCCCCAAGTTTAACATATCTGAAACTGGTATATGTGTTCCAATCAATTATATTTTAGATTCAATGAAACATGGCATATTGGTAACTTCATTTTTTTTCATGCTTTCTTTTTTCCTCAAAGGAAGACAGAAAGAGCCTTCTCTAAAAAGCAAACAACAAACAAATGCTCGATTATTTACCAGAGCCCTAGTGTCTTGGGACAGTCGATTTTTAACTCCTTTATTTCAGTTTGCCTTCTGGATAGCCCAGGCTTTGTACATCCCCAGCTTCACCATCAGGAACCATGCATCAAGAAAATGCATTGAGAAGAGAGGCATGAGTGAAGTCAAATTGTGAAGGTTTATTTAGATTTTCCCAAACCACTCTTTTTTTAAAGATTAATTAATCCATTACTTAATTTATCTTTGGCTGTGTTGCGTCTTCGTTGCTGCGTGCAGGCTTTCTCTAGTTGTGGCGAGCGGGGGCTACTGTTCGTTGCGGTGCGCGGGCTTCTCATTGCGGTGGCTTCTCTTGTTGCGGAGCACGGGCTCTATGCACGTGTGCTTCAGTAGTTGTGGCACACGGGCTGAGTTGCTCCATGGCACGTAGGATCTTCCCGGACCAGGGTTCGAACCCATGTCCCCTGCACTGGCAGGCAGATTCTTAACCACTGTGCCACGAGCGAAGTCCCCAAACCACTCTTAAGTCCCTAACAATTCCTGTGGTGTTTACACTCTATGTTTAAGCCAGTATATGGTTGTTGGAAGGCTTCTCTTTCAAGATAGTGATGGGTATACTCCCATCAAAACACTGTTCCAATCAAAACATTTTTCAAGTGTTGGGTGCTTGCCTGGAAGAAGAAAAAAAAAAAAAAGACAGAGTACAAAGGAAGGATATTTGATCCTTGACAGCCAGGGCAGACAGTCCAGACCTCCAGCTGTGCTCTCAGCTGGCTGTCTTATTCTTTTGGCCTGAGGCATCTTTTGTATCTTGTAAGAATGCAGAGACCTAGCAAGGACACCTCACTGTCCAATTACACCTAATAGAGCAGGAAGCACGATCTAAACTTACAAATCATTTTTGGATGGGAGGAAACATTAATGGATTTTCATCAGCTTAAGAGATAAAATTGCAATGCCTCTTCTGCAGGTTTCGTTTGTTTGTTTGTTTGACTGAAACATCAAATAATCCTAGCTGGAAGTACCTTCTTTTGAAACTGCGATATGGACCCTGCATGGTTCTGTAGGCTTCTAACTAACACCAAGGTCTTGTTAAACAAATTTTTTATGTGGTGGATTTCTCTATCAGATTCTTTTCTTGCTGTAAAATTTCTGAAAAATATTTTATATTTATTTTTTCCTAAATGACTATGAGAAACCATGATTGGGCTTTTCTAGCTTAGGATGTACTCTTTTGGGGAAAAGGTCCTTATTAATCTTGATACTGTTCCTTCTCTGCTCCATCCAGAGTTTCTTCCACCTCCTTTGTATCCACTCTCTTCTTTGAGTTTCTTCCATTCTTGTAATAAAATCATGTCTCTGCTCTCCATGAACAAAAGAAAATCCTTCCCTGGATGCTGCTACTTCTTTTACGATGATCTAATTCATTTTTCCCCTTTGCTTTTCTAAATTCTTTAAAAAATGATGTAATCCAACTACCTTCCTTTCTCTTCTCAAGCCCTTTGTAATTGGGCTTCTGCCCCAGTGGTTTGTTGAAACCATTCTCTCGAAAATCTTGAGTTGTTAAGTTGTTAATTTCTTCATTTTGTGGGTGATGTTGAAAAACTCATCTCAGTTCTAATTTAGAAGGAAGTTGTCTCATTAGTAATATGGAGAGATGCCCTTATCTGAATGAGGGCAGGGAGCTTGCTTAGATGACACACGATACTTTCTTACTCCATTTTATTTTTCACCTCCTCTGAAGCTTTCATTTAGTCATGGACACCCTAAGATCTCTTAGTGAATTCCTCTGACATCATCAATACATCATGATCACACAGATGCTTTCGTGAAGGTTGATGGTGTGTTCAGTACTGCATGGGGAATATTGGTAGACCTCGTTCTCTGTTTAGTAGAAGCACTCACAAGATAAGATAGAGAAATCATAGGATTCTGCAGGAGAGGTTGCAGACAAAGCAGAGATGTCTATGCCTTTTCCATGTCTAGGGATGGTCAAACATCATGAGATTAGCCTCTCAGATAAAGAAATCTGCTTTTATGAATAGCCCCTGAGGATGGACACAGCCATCTGCCACAGAACAGGCACATCCTGGAGAGCTGCTCCAGGTCAGTAGTCATGAAGCATTTTTTTCCACTAGAATGAACCTCATGTGGAAGTCTCCTCTGAAATATGAGCCCAAGACACATTGAGTGTCATCTGCAAGTGACAAAAATTATATTTGCTTATTAGCAGGGCTAATGGGCACCTTTCCGCAGGTCTCATTTTTAAATTGAGTTTTCTCAGGCATGAATGAAGGGGCTTTGAAATTTAATCAGGCAAATAGAAGTTACACGCCCTCTCCCTATGATAACTGTGTGGACCCAACAGAAACATCATAAGCAAACTACGTGTTGGTGATTTCAGCAACTTTCCACAGAGACTGCTAGGAAACCACAAATGGACTTTAGCTATCAGATCGACATTTCATGGGTGGTCTCCCCTGCTAACCCCAAGCAGTTCACAGACAGCCCCATATTCTGATTTGCTTCCTCTCAGGAGGTACTACGTTATATGATGAGATGGCATGAAGACAGCGCAACACTCTTCCTTCTGGTGGGACTGGTAGCCACTGTCTCCTGTGTGGATGAGAGACTGTGACAAGTATGGAGATGAAAGGAAACCTGCCTGGGGTATCCAGGTGGAGTTTTCTGGCTGATGCTTGGGTGGATGGGTTTTTACAACACAGATGAATCGAGATTTTCTTTCCCCCTAATTCACTCATGGGCAAGTAGAGAAGAATGGGACTAGATAAATTTCTTCTTCCCCCCCTCCTTTTTTTCTTTTTTGTTGTGGTAAGAACACTGAACATGAGACATACCCTCTTAACAAATTTTTAAATGCATGGTATAACACTGTTAGTTCTAGGCTCAGTGTTGTACAGGAGATCTCTAGAACTTAGTCATTTTGCATAACTGGAAGTTTAAATTTTATCCCCGTTGAAAAGCAGCTCCCCATCTCCTCCTCCCTGTATGCCCAGGCAGCTACCATTTTACTCTTTGTTCCTACGAGTTTGAGTATTTTGAATACCTCACAGAAGTGAAATTAAGCAATGTTTGTCCTTCTGTTACTGGTTTATTTCACGTAGCATAATGTCCTCCAGGTTCATCCACACTATTGCACATGGCAGGGTTTCCTTCCTTTTTAAGGCTGAATAATATTCCACTGTATGCGTATGCCACATTTTCTTAATCCATTCATCTGTAAATGCACATACTGTTTCCAAATCTTGGCTACTGTGAATAATGAAGCAATGAACATAGGAATGCAGATAAGTCTTCAACATCCTGATTTTATTTCTTTTGGACATATACCCAGAAGAGGGCTTGCTGGATCATGTGGGTAGCTCTACTTTAAATTTTTTTGAGGAACCTCCATACTGCTATCCATAACAGCTACTGCATTCTACATTCCCACCAGTGATGTCCAAGGGTTCCAAATTCTCCACATCCTTGTCAAGATTTAGTATCATTTTTCTCATATAATAGAAATGCTAACAAGTGTGAGGTGGTTTCTCACTGTAGCTTTGATTTACACTTCTCTGATTAGAGATGTTGAACATCTTTCCACATACCTGATATACCCATTGGTCATTTACATGTTTTCTCTGGAGAAATATCTATTTAAATCCTTTGCCTATTTTTTAAATCAGGTTGTTGTTATTATTACAATTATCATTATTTTGCTATTGAGTGTTAGGTCTTTATTATAAATTAACCGCTTAACAGACACATGGTTTACAAATATTTTCTCCCATTGTGTAGGGTGTCTCTTCATTTTGTTGATTGTTTCCTTTGCTGTGCAGAAGCTTTATAGTTTGATGTAGTCCCACTTGTCTAGTTTTGCTTTTGTTGCCTGCGCTTCTGGTGTCCTATCCAGAAAGTCACTGCTAAAGACAATGTTATGAAGATTTTCCCGTGTTTTCTTCTAGGATTTTTATAGTTTCAGGTGTTAAAGTCTTTAACTAATTTTGAGTTGATTTTTGTGTACTGTGTTAGATAAGGGTCCAACTGCATTCTTTTATATGTGGATATATATAGTTTTATATACATATATATTTTTTTCTCAACACTATTTTTTGAAGAGACTATCCTATCTCCATTTGGCTATATATATGTGAGTTTATTTCTGGGCTACCTATTCTGCTCCACTGCTTATATGTCTGTTACTGTGCCAGCACCAAACTGTTTTAATTCCTGTTGTTTTGTGATTTATTTTGAGGCGAGGAAGTGCGATGCCTCCATCTTTGTTGTTCTTTCTCAAGATGGCTTTGGCTATCTGGGGTATTTTGTGGTTCCATCTGAATTTTACAATTGTTTTTGCTATTTCTATAAAAAATACCATTTGGTTTTAATAAGGATTGCCCTGAATCTGTAGGCTGTGTTGGAAAGTATAGCTATTTTCACAATATTAGATCTTCCAGTGCATGACCATGGGATGTCTTTCTATTTATTTGTATCTTTAATTCCTTTTATCAATATTTTGTAGTTTTCAGTGCACAAGTCTAGGAATGACAGTCAAGTTTCATAACTAAATCCAATGCTTCCTTTTCATGAAGTCACTACTTTCTGAACCAGGGCTCACATTCTTATATAAAATCAATTTGGCCACTTTTAAGTAAAGAACTTTTATGAATTGAGTACTTCCTATACAACTATCAGTTATGCTAGTTTTCTCACATGTCTAGTAGATATCCTTTATCACATATTCTTGTCAAAATTTTGACATGAATTTTATACACAAGCCATGCAAACGCATATTATCTCTCTAAACACCTGCCTGGCCCCTTTATGCTAGAAACTAAATTTCTTGAGAAACTGCTTCTGAATTATCTTGCACTTAAACAGTCATAATATTAATGGATGTTCACTAAACATGAGCTGATTATACTCTTTGCTTTGCATTCTTTATTAGGGTTAATTTACCTCGCAAGAAATCTTTTTAAAAACAAACCATTATTAGGTCAATGTGCCCATTACATATGACCTAATTGATACCCTCGGGACACAGAAAAACGTATAGAGGCGTTGGTTTGTACAATTATTAAGAGCTTGCCTATGCCTTTGACAATAGAGCATAAGACTTTTTCTTTTGAAAGCAAAAAATAAACAAACCAACAAAAAGCCCAAAAACCTAATAATCCCCGACAATCATGTTAACCAAATACAATAAGGCTTAGTGCAAAAAAAAAAAAAAAAAAAAAATACAAAATGGTAGCCAGAATGATGAGTTTGGTAAGTACTGGAGTTATATCATGATGTATGGTCTTTGATTCAAACTTCAGAGAATCTGTTAAGAAGGAAAATATAGATGTAGGATTCCAGAAGGCCTGAACAATCTTAAACTGTTAAGTTCCTTTGAAAAATGATCTCAGCACAGCTGAGCTGTACAGTGAAAGCAAGATGATTTATGTCGAAATAAATTCCTGGGTGCCATTTCTGAAGACCCAGAGGGCTCTGCAGGTTGCATATTAGTGGACTTATATCTAATTTTAGGGACCAGGACATTTCTGTTCACGTCACCATTTTTCTTGCTCTACCAGAGGAGATCAAAATAAGTGTCATTTGGGGCTTCCCTGGTGGCGCAGTGGTTGAGTCCACCTGCCGATGCAGGGGATGTGGGTTCGTGCCCTGGTCCGGGAAGATCCCACATGCCGCGGAGCGGCTGAGCCCGTGAGCCATGGCCGCTGAGCCTGCGCGTCCGGAGCCTGTGCTCCGCAACGGGAGAGGCCACAACAGTGAGAGGCCCGTGTACCGCAAAAATAAAAAAAAAAAGTGCCATTTACTGAGAACTAACTGATAGCTTCCCCAGGTTGCAATGTTTTAATTAGAGAGATAGAAAGAAAAGGTCACATTCGGCCGTTCATTAAAGGAAGTCCTTTATAAAAGCCTTCTAAAAACATGAGACAGAGAAACAAAATGTGTAGAAAAATTGGAAAAAAGACAGTAAGCAATGGATGGATTTCTTTTTTTTGTAAATAACTTTAGAGGAAATTAGCACATTTTGAAACTGGATTTACTCTTACTATACAGAAAAGCATCAAAACCTTGTGGAAATGCCTAGATTGATAAATAGGGTACAAAAGCTGACCCCTTTATAGTTCGAAACATTTACTTCTATTGCTTTTCTTTTCTTTTCTTTTCCAGTTTTTTCATCACTGCATTCCTACTCAAAAGAACTCTGCATAAAAGTATTTAAAGCCATGTAGTTTACAAGGAGAAATGCATTATTTTGATATCTGAATGTCTCAAAGGCACTAACTTACTGTATTTTAGTTGTATGATTTGAATTATGGCAACAAAAGTGATTGGAACTGTAAAGAAACATTTTCTTAGAAAATATTTTGCACAAAAATTCACTTTATAAGTACAATTTATAGAAATTTTATAAAAATGATAAATTTTCACTTGTAAGAAATTCCCAACTCAGTGTTCATAATGCACCTGCTAAAATTTTTAACCACAGATATGAATGTCTATAAAAAAAAAAGGAAATAATTATCTTGTGACATCTATGAAGAAAGGTCAGAAAATTTTACATTCTCTCAGACACTCAGTGAAAAATAAAGCAAATTAAAAAGAACAATTGACCTTTTCTTTTCCTACCCTCTCTTGCAAATATAGAACACCATGTCAATCTTAGTTCAATAAGCAGCATAAAAAGCCAAGCAAGTAAACAAAGAAATGAATTGTTCTGTTCAGCTGGTCTCCTCAGACTGTAGCCCTATAGGCTGCGGATGTTTTGGACAAGAAGCCAGCCCTGCTTTGCCTCTCTGTCTAATTTTACGGAGAACTAGGACAATGGTAACATGTCATCATGGAGGGCATGCAGTGCAAGATTTATCTTCCTGTATTCAAACAAATCATTCGATTTATCTTTTTTGGTATCATAGGTCTTCATTGAGTCAAATAAACCACATTTTGTTTACTACACTGGAAAGATATAAATGCTAAATACTGTTTAACTTTATTTTATGAGAGTGAATATTATATTCTTCTTTCCAGTGACCTTTCATTGCCTCGTGAATAAAGAAATAATTTGCTAGACAGAAACAGCAGCAAGACAGTGATGGAATTTATGAGCAGCCCAACTCTCCTAAAACTGAGAGATAAACATGATAGTTTCAGAAGAGAGACCTTTTCTGTACCCCATTCTCAAAACTTTTGCCAACTTTGTATCATACAGTAAATAATGAACAAGGGTTAAAAAGTAGACAATTCATCAATCTTTTGTGACAGAAAAACAAAGTCAAAACCAGAGAGAGATAGGATACTCTGTCAAACTCTTTTAAGCAGTTGCTCCTTTAACAAATACCAAAAAAGGAATACAGGAAAAAAAGGTAAGGGGAGTACTTTCACAAGAGGAAAAAAATAGCCTGATAACACCAAAAGGAAAGAATACAGTATAGTAGTCAAGACTAGAGCTTCTGGAACTTGACAGAACACTTTGTAGTGGTGTAATTCTGAACAGGTCACTTGCTTTCGGAACCTCAGTTTTCCCTGGTATAAGGTAGAGATCATATCAGTTCCTATCCTGTGATGGTAAGATAATTAAATGACATGAGAGATGTAAAACACCTTACATTGTGCCTAGTACATTTTAAACACTTGATAAACATTAGCTATTATTAATTTTAATTCATAGCTGGATTTTCTTACCAGATCCTCATAAATTATGGTCACGTATGTTAAAACTGTGGTCACCTGGCAAACATTTGCAAAACACAGTCCATCGATACATTGTCCAATTTCTCTTGAAGTGTTCTGGACAATTTCTTCTGAGATTTCCTGGTATCAGAATCTTGTAGTTTGAGAGAAACTTAAAAACCAAATATTCAGGGGTTCTACTTAAAATGGAGAATGCTGGAAAGAATTTTGCTACCACTCTTACAATAAGAAAAAGATGGCTAATCTACAAAATCCTAGTCTTTCCTGAATGCATTAGAGAGCTGAGGTCATAGGGAAAGCCTAAGGCTTTCCGTTCTGGTAGAACAGAAACATTAATAAAAAATACTCCATGGACCTAGAGATTGTCATACTGAGTGAAGTAAGTCAGACAGAGAAAGACAAATATTATATGATACTGCTTTTATGTGGAATCTAAAAAAATGGTACAAATGAACCTATTTACAAAACAGCAATAGAGTCACAGTTGTAGAAAACAAACTACTTATGGTTACCAAGGGGAAGGGGAGGAAAGATAAATTGGGAGATTGGGGTTGACATATACAGACTACTCTATATAAAACAGGTAACTAATAAGGACCTACTGTAGAGCACAGGGAATTCTATTCGATACTCTGTAATGACCTATATGGGAATAGAATCTAAAAAAGAGTGGATATACGTATACGTATAACTAATTCACTTTGCTATAGCAGAAACTGACACAGCATTGTAAATCAACTATACTCCAATAAAAATTAATTTAAAATAAATAAAGACACAGAATAAAGTAAAAGAAAGCCAAAAAAAAAAAAAAAACCCAAAAAACAAAAACTCAGAAATGCAGCCATTACCTAAGCATGAAGTACCACTAGAGGAATTTAAATCTGAGGTGCACTAGGGTGACCACAGCTAAAGCAACCCCAATCCAGGTCAAGTCATGGCTATACTGATTCAACCCCCATACTAATAATGTACCAAATGAAAATGTGTGCCATTTCCACACACAATTAATATTTACCTAATACACTACTGTGCAATACAAGATGTCTAGCATTCAAACAAGAATTATGACAAACATAAAGAGGCAAGAAAAAAATAACACACTGTCAAGGAAATCAACAGAGCCAGACTCCAATATGATGCAGAAATTTGTGTTGTCACACAGGGAATTTAAAATAACTATCATTAACTTATTAACATGATTTGCAGTAGAAAAGACAGACAATATGTGAACAGATGGGGAGTTACAGGGGAAGAAAAGTATAAGAAAAAATTAAATAAAAATGCAGAAACAAAATACACAATAAAAGAAATGAAAAACACTTTTGATAGGCTCATCAGAAGGAAAGAATTTGACACAGGTGAGGAAAGAATGTGTGAATTGAAGATAAGGTCAATATATAGCACCCAAACAAAGTACAAAAACCAAAAAGAGTGAAAAATGAAATAGAATATCCAGTAGCTGTGGGACAATATCAGAAAGTCTAACACAGGGTTCCCCAGCCCCTGGGCCACAGACAAGTGCCAGTCCGTGGCCCGTTAGGAAGCAGGCCGCACAGCAGGAGGTGAGCAGTGGGTGAGCGAGCAAAGCTTCATCTGTATTTGCAGCCGCTCCCCATCGCTCGCATTACTGCCTGAGCTCCGCCTCCTGTCAGATCAGCGGCAGCATTAGATGCTCAAAGGAGTGCGAACCCTACTGTGAACTGTACATGCGAGGGATCTAGGTTGTGTGCTCCTTATGAGAATCTAATGCCTGATGACCTGAGGTGGAGCTGAGGCGGTGATTCTAGCGCTGGGGAGCGGCTACAAATACAGATCATCATTCGTAGAGAGGTTTGACTGCACAGAGACCATAATAAATCAATTGCTTGCAGACTCATATCAAAACCCCAACAGTGAGTGGCAAGTGACAATTAAGTTGCACCTGGTGGCAGGCTTTAGAGTGGCAAGTGAGTTGATGTACTTCAATTGTATAGCTGCATCTGGTGGAAGGCTTTAAGTCAGAATCCAACACTTATGTTAATCGACGCGTGGCCCACCCTGTATTTTATTTATCACTACCATCCGTGCCTCTTTCCCACACTGCGCACTTGTCTCAGTCACAGTTTTGGTAAGCCCACAAGCTAACCCTAGCCAAAATGAGTAAAAAACAAATGTCGCTGGAGAGCCTCTTTAAAAAGGGGGAAAGACCGAATCATGAGACAGCAGAAGACTCTAAGACTGCCAGCAAAAGGAAAGCTGCATTTAAAAGAAAATACCAAGAGTCCTACTTAAATTACGGGTTCATCGCCAACAGGTGATTCACATTCTCCAAGCCCGCTTTGTATAATACGTGGCAACTGGCTATCCAATGAAGCCATGAAACATTCAAAACTGCTTTGCCACATGGAGACCAAGCAGTCTGCATTAAAAGACAAGCCTTTGGAGATTTTCAAAAGAAAAAAGGTGAACACGGAGAACAGAAGCAATTACTGAAGGCCACCACTTCATCACATGTGTCTGCACCGACAGCATCATTCTTAGTGGCTAATCACATTGCTGAAGCTAAGAAGCCCTTCACTGTTGGTGAAGAGGTGATCCCGCCTGCTGCTAAGGACATTTGTCGTGAACTTTAAGAGAGGCTGCAGTTCAAAAGGTGGCACGTGTTCCCCTTTTGGCTAGCACTGTAACTAGACGAATTGATGAAATAGCAGAGGATACCGAGGCACAATTGTTAGAGAGGATTAACGAGTCACCGTGGTACGCAATCCAGGTTGAGAGTCTACTGATGTGGACAACAAGGCAACAATGCTTGTTTTTGTGTGATATGTTTTTCAGGAGGATGTGCCTGAGGATGTGTTATATGCACTTTTGTTGCCAACCAACACCACAGTTGCAAAACTCTTCAAGTCTTTGAATGATTACGTATCAGGGAAACTGAATCAGTCATTTTGTGTCGGTGTGTGCACGGACAGAGCGGCTGCCATGACTGGATAGCCTTCTGGTTTCACTGCTCAGGCCAAAGAGGTCACTTGTGAACGTGAGTCTACGCACTGTGTCATCTATAGAGAAATGCTGGCTAGCCGAAAAATGTCACCTGAACTTAACAACGTTTTGCAGGATGTGATTAAAATTATCGACCATATTAAAGTCCATGCCCTTAACTCATGTCTGTTCACGCAGCTCCATGAGGAGATGGACACAGAACACACACGTCTTCTCTTATACACAGAGTGAGATGTCTTTCTAAAGGTAGATCACTGGCCAGAGTTTCTGAGTTATGAGAGCCGCTCCAGAGATTTCTTTTAGAAAAGCAGTCACCTCTGGCAGCATATTTCAGTGACACAGAATGGGTCGCAAAACTTGCTTACTTATGTGACATATTCAACCTGCTCAATGAACTCAATCTGTCACTTCAGGGGAGAATGCCAACTGTGTTCAAGTTGGCAGATAAAGTGGCTGCATTCAAAGCCAAACTGGAATTATGGGGGCGACGAGTGAACATTGGGATTTTTGACATGTTTCAGACATTAGCAGAGATTTTGAAAGAGACTGAGCCGGGGCCTTTTTTCTCCCAGCTGGTGCACGATCACCTATCTCAGCTTTCAAAAGAGTCTGAGCATTACTTCCCAACCACAAAAGGGAAGGAATGGGAAGGAATGCATCCGCAACCCATTCGTGAATAAGCCAGGTGAATGGCCTTTGCCCGTGCTAGAAGAGGATCAACTGCTTGAGATCGCAAATGACACTGGTCTTAAAAGTATGTTTCAGACCACTTCAGTCTCCATACATTCTGGATTAAAGTCAAGGTGGTATATCCTGAGACTGCCACAAAAGCACTGAAAAGCCTGCTTCCATTTCCAACATCCTATCTTTGTGAAGCAGAGTTTTCTGCACTGACAACAACCAAAATGAGGTTATGGAGCAGACTGGACCTAAGAAACACACTTCGGGTGTCACTGTCTCCTATCACCCCCAGATGGGACCATCCAGTTGCAGGAAGACAAGCTCAGGGCTCCCACTGATCCTGCATTATGGTGAATTGCAGAATTATTTCATTATATATTACAATGTAATGATAATAGAAATAAAGTGCACAATAAATGTAATATGCTTGAATCATCCCGAAACCATCCCCCCCCCCCCGCCGCCCCTCTGTCCGTGGAAAAATTGTCTTCTATGAAACCTGCCCCTGGTGACAAAAAGGAGGTTGGGGACCACTGGTCTAACTTATGTGTGACTGGAATCTGAGAAGGAAAGATACAGAATGGGGCAGGAATAGTATTTGAAGAAATAATGGCTGAGAATTTTCCAGAATTAACCAGGACACCAAAACACAATTTCAGAAAGCTTTAGAGGAAACCAAGCAGGGCAAATACCCAAGAAACATACCCAGACAATCAAACTGCTGAAAACCAAAGTCTTAAAAGAATCTGGAAAAAAGACAGATTACATCCAGAGAAACAGCGTTAAGAATTATAACAGACTTGTCATTAAAAATAAAGAGAGAACAAGCAGACAACGAAGTCAAATGCATCTATTTGACAGACCTGGAGTAGTTACTGTTTGCTGCTAGGTTTTCCCTACAGATGCATGAAAATCTTGTCTCGCATCTTCTGTCTGATTATGGCAGCCAAGCTTGAAGGGGGGGAATATAGGAATTACAAAAACACCAAGGAAGGGAGAAAAATTTTTTATAACTCAGATATAACCCTGTAAACAGTGAAGAGCCTGTTACATTCCAAAAACAGAATCAAAAATTTGAGTTTATATGAGAAAATAAAATTCGATAAGGATACAGAAAACCTGAACAGCACAATTGATACACTGCACGAAATAATGACAGAAAACATAGACTTTCTCTAGTGCACATGTATTATATACCAAAATTGACCATATTCTGGGCTGGAAAGGAAGCCTTAGTAAAATTTTTTAATTGAAATAATTTATAGCATGTTTTTTGATGACAGAAGAATTAAGCTAGAAATTGATGTTCAAAACAACAAAAAATATCAAGCTATTTAGAAATTAAATAATACACTTGTAAATAACCCAAGGACAAAAAATGAAATAAAAGTGAAATTTAGAAAATAATTGAAATAAATGATTTTCAAATATGGGATATCAGTACCTAGAAGGAAATTTATAATCTTAAATGCATTTCCTAGAAAGAATATAGACTAAAAGTGAGTTACCTCAGCTTCTATCTGAAGAAGCTAGGGAAGAAGAACCCTACAAACAAACCCAGACAATGCAGAAAGAGGTAAATAAAAATAACAACAGAAATAAGAATAGAAAACATAAAATAAAGAAATTCAATAAACTTAAAGTTGATTCCTTGAAAATATTAACAAGAAGTAAAATCATAAATTATCATATTAGGAATGAAAAACTTTGTATCTGGACAAAACTTTGTATCTGGACAAAAAATTGTATCTGGACAAGATTTCCAGATACAATTTTCATCAGAAATGTAATGGGAAAATATGAGCAAATTTATGATTCATAATTATTTAATAATTTAAGTGATACTGAAAAATTTTGAGGAAAATAGAAGAAATAGAAATTTCAAGCAGCTCTATTTATATTAAAGACATTGAATCATTAAAAACCATCTCCTAAAGGGAACTTCACAAACAGATGGCTTTAGTAGTGAGTTATTCCACATATTTAAGGAAGAAACCACAACATCATATACAAACTCTTGCAGAATACGGAAAGAAGGAACACTTACCAATTTTTTTTATGAAGCTAGAATAGACTTGACAGTAAAGCCTGAAAGGACATTACAAAAAAGCGAAAGTAAAGGCTATTCCCTGTCATGAGGTTAGATGCAAAAATCCCAATATAATATTAGTAACTTTAATACAGAGAGATAAATAAAGATAATATGACAGTACCAAGTGAGACTTGCTTCAGGAATATAACGTGGCTTACCATTTGATAACTGGTTAATTTAGTTGATCACCTTAACTGACAAAAGGAGAATATGATCAACTTAACAGACGAAGAAAAAGTACTTAAACTTCAAGGCTCATTAATGATAAAAATACTTGATAAACTGAGAATAAAAGGAAAATTTCTATTTCAATAACTACAAATAAAACCAGTAGAAAGCCTCATGTTTAATCATGAATAATTCAAAGATTTTCTTCTGAAACCAAGAATCAGACAGTTATCTGCTATTATCAGTTGATTCTAATATACTGGAGATCTTAGCCAGTAGAGTAAGATAAGACAAATACTGAAAAGATTACAAAGAAGGAAAAAGGCCATTATTTATAGATGACATTTTTGTGCTTACAGACAAACTACTGGAATTAATAAACAAACCCACAAAAGTCCCTAGACATAAGGTTAAAATGCAAGAATCAGTTGTATTTCTATATACCACTGACAAAATTTATAAAAATGATACCATTTACAGTAGCATCTAAAATATCAAATAGGAATAAACCTAACAAATTATGTCAAAACGTTATATTACTACACTAAAAACTACAAAATATTATTGTGAGAGTTAAAGAAGATCTAAATAAATGGAAGAAAAGGCCATGCTCATGGATCCGAAGATTCAACATTCTATCAACTATCCGAAGATAGTCAATATTGACTATTCCTGAAATGTTCCATAAAATTAATTCCATACCATTAATTAATTCCACACTAGAATATAACTAGTTTTCATGTGTGTGTGGAAATTGACAAGCTAATTATATAATTTACATTTTATGACCAGCAAAATGCTTTCACCAAAGGTCTAAGAATAGAGAAATCTTAAAGAAGAAAATACAACTGAAAGATGTATATTACTGGATGCCAAGACGTATATTACCTATCATACACATACATATATCATGTGACAAAGACAGTATTACAAACCAGTGTTGAAGAATAGCAAAAAATTAAAAATTGTTTAAAAAGTAGAGGAGGCTATGTTTCTATAGAGAAATATTTCTTATACCTGCCTCAAAAACCCTAAATAGAAAGAAAAGCTGGGGAATCTGGCCTCACTAAAGTTAATACTTTCCATGCGACAAAGGATGTTACGTGCCATTTTTCAAATGAGAAAAATTACAGAACTGTGTTTGAATTGAACAAAAAGAACACTGATATACAGAATGTTTATGAAATCCTACAAATGAATAAGAATAACAAAATAACTCAAAAGAAAAATAACCAAGTGATAAGTATGAGCATATATAGGAAAGAAAGCCTAAACAGCCAATAAATGCATGAAAAGAGGATTAATCTCACTAGGATGCATGCAAATGTAATCTGAAGCAACAATCAGATATAGTTTTACATTCATCAAATTGGCAAAAATTTTAAATCCCGATAACATCAAATGTTGACAAGAATACATGGGAATAGGATCTCTATGTGTTGGTGGTGGAAATATATATATATATTTTAATTTTTATTTATTTATTGCGGTACGTGGGCCTCTCACTGTTGTGGCCTCTCCCGTTGCAGAGTACAGGCTCCGGACGTGCAGGCTCAGCGGCCATGGCTCACGGGCCCAGCCGCTCCGCGGCATGTGGGATTTTCCCGGATCGGGGCATGAACCCGTGTCCTCCGCATCGCCAGGCGGACTCTCGACCACTGCGCCACCAGGGAAGCCCGGAAATATATTTTGATGCAACTCTTTAGAGAGCAATTTGGCAGTAATTCCCAGTAAAGCTGAGGATGGACATACCCAGTAATTCCACTTCCAGATACATAAACCAAAGAAATTTTAACAAGTGTACAGAGGTGTGTCGTTCAATACACACTATATTAATGAAAAACTGGGAACAATATAAATCAATAAAGCGATAGATAAATTTGGTATCATCATTCAATGAAATTGATATATTAATTCAAATGAATCATCATGGGACTAGTTTCAAAAGCATAATGTTAAGTGATAGCAAAACTAGTTGCAAAAGTATATATACAGTATGTCATTCATGAAATTTAAAGAAACACAACCATATTATACATTATTATTGTATCCACATTTATTCATAGCATAAAACTGGGAAGAATATTTTCCAATTTCAGAAAAGTCGTGACTTCAGAGAAGGGAAATGGGATATGCAGTAATGATCGTAACGAAGATGAAGGGACAATTTTCAATGTTATATGTACTAACATATAAAACATGAATACTTGCAATATCTGGGTTTTTTCACAGACATCTCTTACTTTTATCTCTACGTTTTGTTAAAGTTTGAAAGATTTCATAATTAAAAAGAAAAAATTAGAGAGTTAGTGAACCTAATCTGGGATAAGAGCAGTTTGAATGAGGAGATGGGAAACAGTTAAAGAAACTGAGTTGACACAGACTTAGAGAATGAACTTATGGTTACGGGGGGCGGGGGGGGAAGGGTCGGGGGAGGGATAGATTGAGAGTTTGGGACTGACGTGTACACACTGCTACGTTTAAAATAGATAACCAACAAGGACCTACTGGATAGCACTGGGAACTCTGCTCAATACTCTGTAATAACCTAAATGTGAAAAGAATTTGAAAAAGAATAGATACGTATATATGTATAACTGAATCACTTTGCTGTACACCTGAAACTAACGTGGTATTGTTAATCAACGATACTCCAATGTAAAATAAAAATTAAAAAAAAGAAGCTGAGCTGGTAAACTTCATGACTCTGGGCATGGAGAGAGAGAGAGAGAGAGAGCAAGGATGAAACTGAAGTGTATATGTTATGTTCTGTTAACTAGCAAATTATCCGTAGCTAAGTGGGGCAATCAGACTAAGAAAAATCAATATTAATGATTATCCTTAATAGCAACTGCACCCTAATAAATGATACAGATTGACAGTATTTAAAGAATCAATGCAGCTTATCTGAATCTTATTCGAATCCCAGGAGTTAAGAATACTTAGTCATTTGCTTGTGTGACTTGGGCAAGTTACGCCCCCTCTCTGGGTCTCATTTTCCTCACCTGAAGAATCAAAATAATAATGTTACCCACTTTCTTTGGTGACTGTAATGATTAAATGAGTTAATCTCTGTAAAGTTCTTAGTACAATGCCTAGCACATAGCAAGTGCTCAATAAATGTTAATTATAAAATTAAAATAAAAAAGTTTTATGTTAGGTAAGGGCGATGTGGGAATGGGTTGGAGGTGGAATAGGGGCTGGATTGGGGAACAATGATCCTATTAACAGAATCAGAGAACATGGGACAGGAGGCTCAGGAAGGAGAGGATGAGTTTAACTTTAAAGAGTAAGTTGGATTATTGGTGAGACATCCAATTATAGATGTAGTTGAAACTGGACAAAATGGAGAGAGAAATTAAGGATGACGTTATCACGTTTGAGAGCAATAGAACTGATTACTGGAAACATGAGTTAGCTAAGTTTCCAAGGACATAAATGTTATGAGAGGAAGAAGAAGAATCATAGCAAGTCCTTCGCACAACTTGTGCAATGTAGCGTTGGCCTGGGTGGGTAAGAGACCCAGGGGAGAAGCAGGAGAGGGCTGACCTAGAAGCTGGTGGAAGAGAGGACTTGTTCTTTGTTTTTTAGCATTTGAGCTGCACTTCATTTTATTTTTTAAAATTTTATTGGAGTATAGTTGATTTACAATGTGTTAGTTTCAGGTGTACAGCAAAGTGAATCAGTTATACATATACGTATATCCACTCTTTTTCAGATTCTTTTCCCATATAAGTCATTACACAGTATTGAGTAGAATTCCCTGTGCTATACAGTAGGTCCTTACTAATTATCTATTTTATATAGAGTAGTGTGTATATGTCAATCCCAATCTCCCAATTTATCCCTCCCTTCCTTACCCCCTGGTAACTAGAAGTTTGTTTTCTACGTCTGTGATGGAAGACAGGATGTCACAAAGAATTGGTAGTCCTCATTTTTAAGTGCCCTGGAGAAATGAAAGAGCCCGAGAATGGAGGTAAAGCTCTCGTGTTGAGCAACTAGGAGGTCACTGATGACCTGAGGAGGAAGAGAAGCAAAGAGAAGAGATGATGGGGGCTACCATGGCGACTGGCCACTCAATGTATGCAGAAAGGACCATGGGGCAAACATGAGTCACTGCTTCCTGGACTCCCTGTGGCAACTGCCACCCTCCTTTCTGCCCATTCTGGTTGCTCCTCCGAGACTAGTCTTCCAGACTCACGGAGTGCTCATCCAGCTTCCCTCCCCTCACGTTCTCCTGTGGGTCTTAGCTGAAGAGAATCGGAGAACTGACTCTAAAATAAAACTGTTTATCCCAGCCCTACATAAATAAATGTCACTTCATTATTCCCTGCATCTGAATCACGGATATCCTATATTTCGCTGATCTTGTTCATCCTTGAAGCTGTCCTCAAACATTTCCCAGTCTCCCGAATTGCATACAAATGGAGGAATATTTGAAAAAGTGTAATTGCTGTTGTTTGTTATTTTGTCCTGCCACCGTGCTTCCTTGTACCATCTGGACTGGAGGTGGACTTGTTAAAAAAAAAAAAAAAAAAAACAACCAGAAAGGACGGTCTCACAAATTTGAGCCTGAAAGAGAGAAGGAAGTCCTTAGTCTCCCCTCAGAAAACAGATCTTTACAGAGTTTCCTGGCCAAACAGGCAGCCAAGATGTTGCTAAATCTGGGAAGCTTATCAAATGCAAACTGTGAGTCTTCTGCACACAACTGTGTTCAATTACACATGGTCTGTTTGTTGCTTTAAATGAACATCATAGGAATAATCACAACAGACACCTGTATGGTACTGTGTGCTTTTAAAATTCTTTCTACATGCAGGAGATAACTTCATCCTCCCAACAAAATTTGTGAATTTCGGAGGCTCTGAGAAGCTCCAGGTTCAAGGTGAAAAGCAAGGCAAGTCTGTGGTGGGGTCAGGTCAGTGATGCACTCTGCATCACTGTGGTCCATCTTCAGTAGATGCCACAGCTGAGACCAGAGATATCTGTCTTTGCCTATGACAGCAATTAGGTGGGAGAAAATGAAATGTTAAACGTCCACCCTGCGATGATAGACACATGACTGATTTACCGTTTCTTTGCTCCTTTCAGGGAAAGCATTGTGTTTGGAGGAAATCACTTAACAGGTGGATTATGTCGAAGCATGGACCACAGTGGAGTTCGGGCTTGCCCTGAATGACTCAGGGAGAGAGACTTTTGACTGAATCAGGAAGAAAGAGGAAGAAAGGGAAAAATAATAAGAGGGCAGAGCCAGGGAAAGACAAAGGCTCTATGCTTTGTAGGATGACCTCTCCCTGATCCCCCAACTCTGCAGTTAAATTATGAAGCACATACAACAGTTGGGGTGAATGCATGGTGTGGACAAAGGAGGATACTTTTTGTGTCCAGGTTTAGGAGGACGAAACCAGCTGGGAGCAGAGAGAAGAGTAGGAGTTCAATTAGGATGCCAGAAAAATTGCGAGGCGGACTCTAGACTGTCACAGGCTATGGATTTGGGCTTTAGGCCAAATTCAACCGCATTTCTCAAGGGCAGAGGCCTCAGCAGGCATCTGGGTTACTTTAGAAATCAGAGAGCATTTCCAGAGTATTTACTTGTACGTCTTTGATCCTGTGCCTAATACAGTACACAAAAGAAAAAAATATATATAGTTATATAGTTACATATATGTGTGTATAAATGTATAAATATCTATTTCCTTAAAATAACGGATTTATTCAAGAAAAAATGTGTCACAGTGACATAGAATTTTAGTGAAAAAGAACACCATACTTTACACTGCAATCTCTTACAAAGGCAACCTTGGCTGACAATGAATGGCTGCTCCCTGGAGACATTTAAGAAGATGCTGATGATATTTTTTGAGGACATGGTGGAGATGATTTTCACTGCTAGAAAACTGATTACCATCAGCTCTAAAATTTTCCCTTTATTATTATTATTATTACTATTATTTTTGCGGTACGTGGGCGTCTTACTGTTGTGGCCTCTCCCGTTGTGGAGCACAGGCTCCGGATGCGCAGGCTCAGCGGCATGTGGGATCTTCCCGGACCAGGGCATGAACCCACATCCCCTGCATCGGCAGGCGGACTCTCAACCACTGTGCCACCAGGGAAGCCCCTATTATTATTTTTAATTAGAAGAGAGAAACAAGGACTATGAAGTCATCAGAAATACTACCTAAGGTAGCTTCCAAATCTTAATAGTAAAAACAAAAGACAAGCATAGCAGAGAATTAAAATACTATCAGACCTTGAGCTTTACTTTCTGACAAGGTTAGTTATTTTCTTCTCTGAGTTGCCTGTTATCAGCTTGATCCTGAATCTATTTATTCTTTGACTCAGACCATTTGGATTAAATAAGTGAGAACTGGAGAAGATTCAACAGACTCACAGGATCCATTTGAGACCTTTTATTTCACATTAAAGATAGATTTTTTCCCTCGCCCTCATTATCGTTGAGGAAAGAGATGTGTGTCTAGTTTTCACTGAAAGAGAGGTATTGTCAAAGGTGTTTCACTAGCTGGAAAACTCTAGGATGAAAACCAAACAAAATAGAAAACCCCAGCCTTAAAAAGAAATGAAACTGAGTTATTTGTAGTGAGGTGGATGGACCTAGACTGTCATATAGGGTGAAGTAAGTCAGAAAGAGGAAAACAAATACCGTATGCTAACACGTATATATGGAACCTAAAAAAAAGAAAAAAAAATGGTACTGATGAACCTAGTTGCAGGACAGGAATAAAGAAGTAGACATAGAAAATGGACTTGAGGACGTGGGGTGGGAGGGCAAAGCTGGGGCGAAGTGAGAGTAGCATTGACACACATATACTACAGAATGTAAAATAGTTAGCTGGTGGGAGGCAGCAGCATAGCACCGGGAGATCGGCTCGGTCCTTTGCGATGACCTAGAGGGGTGGGATAGGGAGGGTGGGAGGGAGACTCAAGAGGGAGGGGATATAGGGACGTGTGTATGCATATGGCTGTTTCGCTTTGTTGTACAAGAGAAACTAACACAGTATTGTGAAGCAATTATACTCCAATAAAGATCTATTAAAAAATAAATTAAAAAACAAAACAAAACAAGAAAACCCCTCTTTCAGCTTTGTCTGCTAACACTGAACAGTGAAACTGAGTCCAGGCGACACTAGTTCCAGGTGAAGAAGTCAGACAAGAAAAATTGGCACCGTGCAGCCCGTGAAAATTGTGGAGTGTGGGGAAGAGCAGTAGAATTTAACTGTCACATTGATAAGATCATCAACTTAAACGACATGAGACAGGAAGGAAGCAAGCTGTAGGTGGAAGTGACCCCTACAATGAAGGAAGTAAGAGAGGAAGGAGAGAGAAACTCTTAGAACATGACGGGAGATTCACCAGGGGGCAAGGGACGTGAAAACTGTATTGGTTTCATTTTTGCTAATGCAAGAAATTACCTGAACTTCGTGGCTTAAAATAACAGAAATGTATGATCTCACAGTTCTGGAGGTCAGAAGTCCAAAATCAATCTCAGTGAGCTACAGTCAAGGTATTGGTAGGGCTATGTTCCTTCTGGAAGCTCTAGAGTAGAACACATATCTTGCTTTTTCCAGCTTCCACGGAATGCTGTTATTCCTTGGCTCATGGGCCATCACTTAACCTCTGCTTCCATGGCCACGTTGTCTTCTTTGATTATAATCTTCCTACATCCCTCTTAAAAGGACACCCTGACTACATTGGACTCACCCGGATAATGCAGGTTCTTAATTTAATCATACCCACAAAGTCCTTTTTACTGTATAAGGCACATATTAATGAGTTTCTGGGATTAGAAAGTGGACATCTCCGGAGGGCACGATCCAGCCTACTGCAGAAGGTGTTCACAAGAATATGGTCAGGAATATTTGTGATCCACCAGTCAGAATGGCCATCATGAAAAAGTCTACAAACAATAAATGCTGGAGAGGGTGTGTAGAAAAGGGAACCCTACTACATTGTTGGTGGGAATGTAAATTGGTACAACCACTATGGAGGTTCCTTAAAAAACTAAAAATAGAGCTACTATATGATCCAGTAATCCCACTCCTGGGCATATATCCAGAGAAAACCTTGGTTTGAAAGGATACATTGCAGCACTGTTTACAATAGCCAAGACATGAAAGCAACCTAAATGTCCATCGATAGATGATTGGATAAAGAAGATGTGGTATACACACACACACACACACACACACACACACAAACTGGAATATTACTCAGCCATTAAAAAGAATGAAATAGTGCCATTTGCAGCAACATGGATGGACCTGGAGATTATCGTACTGAGTGAAGTAAGTCAGACAAAGATATCATATAATATCATAAGATATTGCTTGTATGTGGAATCTAAAAAAAGAAATGATGCAAATGAACTTATTTACAAAATAGAAGCAGACTCACAGACTTAGAAAACAAACTTATGGTTATCAAAGGGGAAAGATGGGGGGGAGGGATAAATTGGGAGTTTGGAATTGACAAATACACACTATTATATGTCAAATAGATAACCAGCAAGGACCTACTGTATAGCACAGGGAACTCTGCTCAATATTCTGTAATAACCTAAATGGGGAAAGAGTTTATAAAAGAATAGATACATGAATATGTACAACTGAATCACTGTGCTGTAGACCTGAAACTAACACAATATTGTTAATCAACTAAACTCCAATATAAAATAAAAGTTAAAAAAAAAAAGAATTCACCAGTGGCTGGGGGGAGAATGTTTGTGATCGTAGTTGAGTGTGTGAATGAACATTTTAGTACCCAAACAACAACGAGCCTAATTATCCTGGAAACCTTCCTGGAGGGTGACTAGCTGATGTCAGTATACATGGTTAGGATGCCTGCTTGTGCCAGGGGCAGTGATAGGGATTTGGAGGGAGAGAGACTTTAGATCGAAGCTATGGGGTACATATGTTGTGCTTTCTCTCATCTCCTTGCCACTTAGCCATTCTCTTTCCTCTCCTGGGAAATGATTTAGGTTTCAGTTCTCAGGCATTCACTCCCTTCAGGAAGGTCTATATGAGCCACTGCATTCCCCTGTGTGATGGGGCATTCCCCGACCTCACTTCTTTCAGGGGGAGGGAAGAAGGATATCCCTTCCTGAAGCCAAGGGAGGTAGACTCCAGGAGATTCACTTGTAAAGTTGCTGAGTTTCTGAACTGTCCCCTATTCCACTTGGTTGAGTATAATGACTAATTCTGTTGAATTAGTTCAACTAATTCTGTTGAACTAATTCTGTTGTGCAGCAAGAGGGGAAAGAGACAGATGCCAAAGGTGACTACGGGAGCAGCATTAAAACAGCCTGCTTTCCCTCTACATCACATGGTAACCTATGCGATTTTCCAGGGGTCAAGTGGACACTGAGGAATGTGATTTGACTCAGCTTGCTGGTACAGCGTTGCAGAGCAGGAAGAACCCAGCAGCTAAAAGCTGTAGGACAATCCACCTGTGCTGTGAGCTGTGGAGCAGAGGGAGGATGGTGGTTCAACTGGAACTAGGCCTCCCCAATCAGGAAACTGAGTAGTGGGGGAATTCCTGCAGGAGCGCTACATGGGTGTGGCCATTTACATAACCTGAACATTCCACCCATAACCACGCCCATCACACTGTGGGCGTCAACAATGTGCCGGCCATACACAGAACAACCACAATCAGTTTCAGGTGGAGCAGAAGCGGCAATAAGCTGGTCAGTGCAGATTTAAGGGAGCTTTTCTGTTTCTTCCCTCTCACAGATCCCCAACAGAGAAGGAACAGGGGTCTAGAAGAGGAAGGCGGGAAGGTGTTTGAGCGCCAGATCACGTGCTTTCTGCCTTCTCTATGGAGAAGAGACAAGGAGAACTTTGAGGCAGACCTGAAACTAAACATTTTTAATAGAACTGAATCTTAAATACTACAATGAGAAGGTTCAGATCACTGCACGTGTCTGAAAAAGTATAAAATTTGGCCATGTGATTAAGGAAGGCTTTCATTTATAATAAACCATCTCATTTTTATGCTCCAAGAAATTGGGTCCATAAACTGGTTACATAAGCTTTTAGATTACAGGATAAGAGCTAATTATTTACTTTCACTCTAAGCTCCTTGAGGTCAGGGGCTACTGCAACAGAGAGAATATTTCATTGCAAGGGGCTTAAACCTGCTCAAATTACTTTGCAAAGAATTTATTAGAAGCATAGAGACTTCACTGAAATCAAGGAAGAGGGGAAAAAGCCAGCCTTGTCAACAATGTAATTTGGGGGATTTCAATAACTGGGAGTTCAGGGTCATGGACCTTCAAATTAATGCTTCACCAGTAAGGAAACTCAGCTAGCACTTGGCTCAGCCTCTGTACCTTTTACTTTAAATTTGACACAGAAGGAGGGAGGGAAAGCGAGAGAGACAGACAGACAGACAGATAGACAGACTTAGCCAAACCCACGGATTTATCCAGTTGAGGTTGGATGAGGGAACTGCTATGGGTCTAAGTGGCCTGTTCAGGTTATATAGACGTTACTGAATCATTGAACAAATGGAGTTTGTTTGGCTTGAGAGCCTTACATTTTATGGGCTAACGATCATCACAGTACCTCCATAGCTAGGATGTGAATGTCCCCCACCTCGCTCAAAGGGATGCATTTTGAGTAGAGAAAAATAAGGAAAGCTCCACATCTCATTACTTGTCTCGCTGAACGTTTTCATAATCGATACTTCCTTGGTTTCAGCCTTTTCCTATAACTACAGCAACCAGCTACATTGTCAGGGACTAGTCAGCTTGCCACTGCAATCTTTCCACTCATTCTGGAGATATTTATCCTGAGAAGTCTCTTCCTTTCTTCCTTTATGACATTTAAGTACCTTGTGAAAACTCAGTTTGTTGACTTGGCACATCATGTAAAACATTAATAGATTAAGAAAACAGCCCAAGCTGGGTTAGCCGTAAGAGTCCGGGGTAGGAGTGGGAGGTGGAAAAGCCTGTGTCTGAAGAAGCTGCATCAGAAAATGTGAATTTTTCAAATTACCAATCTCCCTGACCCCAGATATTCTGATAAACCCTCAGTGCTATGTAATTCTCTATCACACCTGTGCCCCCTACCCTCACCTCCAGAACGCTTCTTTCATGAGTCATTGTCTATGGTATCGGGACCGAATGAAAGGGAGCACATCTGAGTTGGGTCAGTTATTACCTGTTGATGGTTAAGGGAATGCAAGATGATGGAGAATTGTAATTAGATGAGGAAAGAGACAAATTGAAAAGAGACGTTAATCAGGGTGCCTTTGATAGCAACTGAGAAGAATTCCAGATTCACTCTTACAAGGTTGTTCTTACACGGTTGTTCTAAAGTTAAATGTTTTGTCTTTCAGTCTTATTTCTGGAGGATTTCAAGTTCACATATATTATCTGTGTTTTTAAATCCCCAGAGTTCTACATAAACTTTGATAGAGATGGGAAGAGAGGAAGCTTATGGAAGTGTCCAGGGAAGGTTTTTTCCATCAAGAAGGCAGATACAAACATAGATGTCAGATGGTGATGGAAAAATACAGCCTGCTAAGCCCTTCCTTTTCTGGCAAAGTGTCAGCTTGTGGCTCCTTGACTTGATGAGCAAACTCTGATCTTAGAACTTCTGAAAAGTTTCCTGCTTATTCTTTGCCATGCTCCAGATTCAAAATTACATCATGTTCAGTTGTTCTTTCAAGTGAGCTACAGGAGGTTACTAATGGAACAAGATGCAGGAATGGAGAAGATCAGAAAGTACCATGAAAAAGTCATCAAATATGTATACGTGACATACAGGTTTATATAGAGATCACAGTTAAGTGATAATGATACAAAAGAGCACCTTCAGCTTCTAAGCATAGGGTAAGCAATAAAGTGCATCCACTTTCCTATTACAGTCTAATGACTCTGCACTGTATGTCGTTCCCTACACCATTTATGCTCATGCCACCCCAAAGCCTAATACTCACCCCCACTGGTTCCTCAAGGGACTCTTACTCAAGTTTAAACGTTCAGTTTCAGTGAAACCCAAGGCACTGACATATAAATTATAAGCAAAGTATCTCTTGTCTTTTTTTGGTTATTGAAGAAGTAAAAGGATGAGATGACTCATGAGGAAATATGACTTTCCTAGAATTATCACCAATATGCCACAGATAAGTTCTTCTCTTATTTGGTGGGAAAGTGGCGTTCTAGCATCGTTGTCTTATCTGATGAACTTCTTTGGCAGATAAAATCTTACATGGAAACATGATGTGTAGCTCAGATCAATGGGGAACAGACCCCCACCCCCACTCCCCAGTATCCCTCTCAGTGTCAAGGCACTTCCTTGGAAACTTCATATTTTATTGAACACATTTGAAATCAAGGTAATTGGAGCATTAGAAGAAGAAAATCTCCTCAGTTCATTCATATATATATATATATATATATATATACACACACACACACACACACACACACACATATATGTATACACACACACACACACACATCTTGTTTTAATTTATGAGGAAAATGGACTTACATAGGTGTGGATTATTCTGATCTGGCCTATAAAATCTGTATACAATATTGTCATCCTAGTGCATAGTAAAATTAGTGGTATTACATTTTCTCACCTGTGAAATGGGACTAATAGTGCATATCTTGCTGACTTCATAGAGATTATTGAAGGTCATTCAAGAAAATGAATATGAAAGCACATTGCAAACAATTATATATTGAATAAACTTTGTTCTTTCTATTTTTGACAATAAAAGCTAAAAAGCGGGGTCTGTGGATTTAATTAAAATGTGACTTTATTTAAATTAGTAAAATGTAACCACAGATACATTTTTCTTCTTTTTGGAAAATTTGGGACAGACTAAGAGAAAGTCTACAAAATTTCTGAAAAAGTCAGTTCAGTGCTTTTTCTCTTCTCCTAGAAGTCACCAAAATCCTAATGGAGACTGAACACAAAATGGTAAAAATCCATCTTCAATAATCTTAGGAGACAAATCTAATCAACAGTTGCCAAAATATGTGTGAGAGTTGCCCCAAAACAGCTGAGCTTGGGCACAAGTTGTGCAGGAGAAAGTGCTAATTAAACACAGAGACTGGCAAGAGGGCATGACACTTGCACCTCAGAAAAAGCACCAGGAACATACACTTCTTAAAATTAAGGGGCTATCTTAAAGTATAGAAACTATATTCCTCACTTGCAAAAATAAGCGTGGGAATTTGAATGAGAAGGGCTGGTGGTAGAAACCTTCCAGAAGGTGGTTTGGTTCAGAAAAGCAGAGGCAGAGCTGCAGCAAGAGTCATACAGAGAAACCATTTTAGAAGTAGGCAGCTGCTGAGATGAAGAATCTTTGGAATGAGAACCCTGTCTAGTCGGGAAGACTATCCTGGGCCCTTTCCTTTGCCTATCCTTCTATTCCCTCTCCCAAACTTGTACAAATATCTTGTCCAGAAATATCCATCTCATGCTGGGGTGAGTAAAAAAAAGAGAACTAGACTAGTATCAATAGAAAGACACCATAGGAAAATCAAAGGGGCAAAAAGCAGTATTTTTATGAAAAGAAAATGCATAAAAACAAAACCATAGTATAGAAGAAAATTGTGACAAGGTATCTTGCCATAAACTTTTAAAACTTTTATAACCAATTGCTTCTATAAAGGAACATCAAAAGCAGCAATACAAGAACTCAGGGAACCAATAGAAAATGGAATATGAGTCAGCAGAGTACAGAAAAGAAAGAAAAAAATACCATTTCAAAAGGGAGGAAAATTGGAAGGAACATAAGGGGCAATAGATGCAAAGAAACACAATAAGGAAATAAATCATTAAAATAAAATGAAAATTAAACAAGCTTAGAAAAGGATTAGAGAAGAATGCCAAATAAAGGAGAAAGGCAAAGGAGACTCAACAGAAGCATAATTGCAACCCCTGAGGAAAATCAAAGTAGTGACCAAAACAATATAATAGAAGAAAAGATTTAAAGGGATAATTTCAAAATCTGCACTAAATAAGTGTTGAGTCTACATTTTGGATGGACATTTTGTATTGTAAAATTGTCTCAGAACTCTCAGCATCGCTATATACCATGAGAAAGTTAGTGAACTACAAAGCTAAAGGAAATGTTTTTTATTAAGTACACAAGGGATCAAGTCATTGTAAGCTAGGATGCCATTTAATTTATCAGCCACACTAGGGCACTTTTGAAAGTAAAGGAGGACAAGAAAAATGCTAAATACAGTGAGATGCTGAGATATTCATATGGCAAGAAGTCTTGGACAAACTAGTACCTATAATCACCCTACTTTAAGAAAAAACATTAGGCTGACGTCAGGTTTCTGCATAGCAACATTCAATGACTGAAGATAGTAGAGAAACATTCAAGATTTTTAAAGAAAGAAAATTATCAATTTGATATCTAGAAAGTTCTTCCAGTAAATAGACAACATCAAACATGCCCGGAACTCAAAATGCTTCTTGAATAAAGTGCTAGTGGATGACTTCAGCCAAGCAAGGGGTGGTTTGGGAAAGTATGGTGAGAGTACTGTTGATGAGCACAGGAAATATTTAAGTGAAGAACTAGCACTCAACAGATGTGGAGACTGAAAAGAAAAGTAAGGAAATACTGTATGTCCTGAAAATGCAGAAACACCAGAAATGCCAAAAATTGGGAAAGGAAGAGAAAAAAGTGGGAGGTAGAGTGAGTTTACTTATTCCATCATCTTAATGATAGCTGGGAGTTAAAGGATAATATTTAAAGGCAACAAATCAAGTAATCAATTCTATTTAAATAAAAGTGTATTAAGAGTACAAAACTAGGCACTAAATAATGCTAGTGGCTGAAACTAAATTGTGGAAGAGAGAGAAGAGAAAGAGAAGAGAAGGGGTCAAAGATGAAATAATGTTTATGGCAGGAGACCAATGTATATAGTAATATATAAAGTATATAGTAGTGTATAAAATATATAGTAGTGTATAAAAGTGTAACTAAATAGGAATCTTTAGAACAAAGTAAAAACCTTACATATAGGAGGAACTAAGCTTCAACAGAGCAAAGGAAAACATAGTGGAACTCTTTTAAAAAACCAAAAATGGATAAGAAAAAACCAACAACTCCATAGAAAAATGAACACAGGACATGAATGGAGTTCAGAGAAAAAGAACTTCTTTCATTCATGAGAGAAATGAAAATTACAACTATTCTGGGATACACTTTTTACCTAACCTATGAGCAAAAATCTAAAAGTTTCACTATATAGTCTATGGAAAGGCTTTGGGGAGACTTGAAAATAGACTTTATTTTTTAGAAAAGTTATAGATTCACAGCAAAACTGAATAGACAGTACAGAGTTTCCACATACTTCCTGCCCGTACATACCCACAGCCTCCTCTACTACGGACCAGAGCGGCACATTTGTAACAATGGCTACACTTACACTGACACATTATTATCACCCAAAGTCCATAGTTTACATTAAGTTTCACTCTTGGTGCTGTACATTCTATGGGCTTTGACAAATGTATAACGACATGTATCTGCCATTATCAGACAGAATAGTTTCACAGCCCTAAAAATCCTCTGTTCTCTGCCTATTCATCCTGCCCTCCCTCCTCCAAACCCCTGGCAACCACTGATCTTTTCCCTGTCTCCATAGTTTTGCCTTTCCCAGAATGTCATGTAATTGAAATCAAACAGTATGTATTCTTTTCAGATTGGCTTCTTTTACTTGCTAATATGTATTTAAAATCCCTCTATGTCTTTTTCATGGCTTGATAGTTCATTTCTTCTGGGGAGACATTTAGTGTTGTTACATCACTGAAAAAAAAATTGAGCATACCTGCTAAATTTATAAATGCATTAACCATTTGATCTAGCTTTAATGTTGAGTTCATACTGGGGTGGGAGCCCTGGAGATTTATCAGTATGGAAGTGACATAATTAAATTTGAGGTTTAAAAGAGAGTCAAGTGGTAACAATATGAAGGTTGTTTTGGAGCAAAGAGAAACAGAGTCAGAGCACCTTTATAGGAGATTATTTGGTCAGGCATAAAATAATGAAGGCAAGAGTTAAAAGTGTGATGATGGGAACTGAAAAGAGGTGATTGATAAAAAAAATTGCAAAGTAATAAAGGAATCTGGAAACATTCGGACATCTCAAAGGTTTTTTTATTCATTCATTTACTTAACAAAAATTTGTTAAATATCTACTATGTGCCATACTGTAAAATTCATGCTTGCATATTGGGCTTGGAATTAAAAAGAAAAAGTATAATATGTTGCAAATTTTTGGAGATAAAGGTCTAAAGTTAAGAAGAGAGGTTGTACTTAAGATAAATTTATTTTTGACAGCCATCTTTAAGGAGACAATGGTTGAAGCAATGAGGATGAAGTAGTTTTTTGTTTGTTTGTTTGTTTTACACCTAGGGACAGGATCAGAGGCAGTGGATAGCCAAGAACTGAACTGTGGGGATATTTTTTTACAATTATGGAGTGGAGAAAGCACCAGTTCAGCAAAACAGACACAAACAGGAAGAGACTCAGTTATGTGCATAGCCATGGAAACAAACTGTGGAGAATAGTCAAGAATGAGAAGATGATCAAAAATATCAAAATCCATAGAGAAGCTCCTAAGAAGAGGTCATGTAGTTTGACAAAAAAAAAAAAAAAAAAAAAAAATGCCATTGATGAGTTTATAGAGAATAAAAGCAGAATTACAAATACCTGGTAAGCAATGGATGTTGAGAAGATGTAAGTAGTGAAAAGAAATTACGGATTTAAGAATTAAATGTAAGGAGAATCAGAAGAAGGTGAATAGAAGAAGAAAAACCTTCAAAATACTTTGAAGATAAGCAGATCATTGTTCAAGTGTGAAGACACAGTGGAAGGTATCAGTGAAGAGAGAGAGATTTAAGATTCAAAAGGGGGCAGGGTATAACCATGGCACAAACATCCTGGGAGATCAAGTGCATTTTGATGTAAAAATACGTGAGACATCAATACCAAACTCCTTAGGGACAGAATTGGCTTGGGAAATAACGAGAAGAAAAATTTTTAAGTGGACCAGAACTTTACTTATTCAAGAGATTCAGATAAAATGAGAAACAAAGTTGCTAAACAGAAAGTGGCTAGTGTAGGTTCTTTTTTCTTGTGTCCCAAAGGCTCTGGAACATCAAGCAATTTGAACTAAAAGGGACAATATTCATCTAGCTCTACCTGAAATCCTGGAGAAGCATCCCATCAAACCAATACCTCCTCTAATGTAGACATAGGTGACTCAAGCAACATTGTGCATTTCACTGATGAGAATGTGAAAAATGTCTAGTATGTGCTACTCATTAGATGAACTACATTAAGAGATATTCCTACACAGAATGACATTATCCAGTCAAGTGTAAATGCTGTTCTATCTAATCACCTTGGTTAAAAACAAAGAAAAAAAGAGTGTCCTTTAATTGTTTCTCTTTTCACGTAAGAGAGTCAAGTCGTATTAAGGAACTACCTGTGCCTTAACATTCACTGTCAAAGCAATAGTGAACTCAGTCTGATCGTGACTGTGATGGCTGATAATTATTCACTAAGTGCAATCCATCTATTGGTGATAAGAACATGGGCAGTTAGACAGTTTGGAAGTAGGATGATTAGACTTTACATTCTGAAGTTAGCAAAGATAAGTCATGGAAAACTTCATCTCTAATGTCTCCTATTCTTCCAGTCTTGCAATGGGAAAAATGATCCTAAGCTTGAAATCACTATCATAGTGAAGGGGTAACCTGGCCGGTCAAGAACTCATGAGAACAGAAGGCCTTTCTGGCAGGGTGGGTGGCTGATGGCTACCTATATAAATTCACCCCACTTGTCCAATAACCCACATAATGTCATATTCCATTAGTTTCTTTTTCAGGAGTCCCGAGTGCAAATTTCTATTTTAAATTAGATGCCAGTTCTTTATCCACCGAGTCTTTGATCCCATGGTATTAGGAATTTGTTTATGTTCTAGTGCTTCATTAATTAAAGGTGTTCTGATGTATTTCCAGAGCCTCAAATCAACTTATTTTGTAGGATTATAGTTTACTGTAATTGTAGGGTTAGAGTCTACTATAGTGGTAGGGTTAGAGTTTGTAGCATTATAATTATACTTATAAAGTAATTTTTAATCCCTAATGAATAACTTCAACAAGGTTAAAATATCAATTTTACTAAAAGTTGTCATTATGTATACTGTGAATAGCAACCTTCATAGATAAGGTAAAAATAAAATCAGATAACATTATAAGTTATCTTAAAGATTGCGTTAACACACTGAATTTTACTTCATTAATGCTCCTCCAGGCCTATCTCAAACTTATACACAGTTTCTCCTAGTTTCTACTTTTCACTATTTATAGTTCTATTTTTCAATAAGAAGTCTATGTTGATATAAACAGCTATGACATGTAACACTCCTTCCAACCTAGTTTTAGAGATCGTATGTTAAAACTCTGGAGGCCAGGTATAGTGGTTCTAGATCAGAAAAGTTTTGGACTTGATTTTGGCTATCATTATCATCAGCCAATATTTATTGAGCTCCTGTTATGAGGGGGACATCATGTCAGGCAGTGAGGCTATCATGAGGTATAAAACCCAGTCCTTGGCTTTCAGTATTTTCAATATAGGTGAGGAAACAGAATTAAAAAAAAGAAAAAGACAACAATAAAGGGATCATGTGTTATCACATTTTCATCACTAGAGGGGAAATAAATAAAGGGTCCTGAAGGAGGTAAATGCAGAATAAAATCACTTAAACACATGAAGGTGAAACAGCATGGATAAATTCATCTATTCACACTCCTAAATCATTACACATAATCATATGCCAAACCAATTAATTCAAGATCATTAGCAACCTGAAAACAACAAAACACAAAGGAGCATCATCCCTTAGGACAGTAGCATCAATTAAATACATGATTCTTTAAGGAAAGTTACATGTACTGAGTGCCTGATACTGTACACACGCTGTCTCATTCATTCAGTTCCCCGGATAAACCTATGCCGTGAACACAGAGAAGGTCAGCAACTTCTTCTAGGTCCTTCAGCTAGTAAACATCCAAGCCAAAATTCAAATCCGGATACGCTTGCTCTCAAAGCCAATGTTCCTTTCACTGTTTACTTCTGGCTCTTTTAAAACATAAATCACATAGGATCCCTTTACATCAAGGATTATTCCTTCGTTGAATATACCTGGTCTGCGTCAGATCAATGCTTTCTGAATGTTATTCATTACATTCAGTAAAAGCTGATATAAGTCGCAACTCTGTGAGAAATCTCTTAAAATCATCCATCTCTGACACCAGCATGACTATCTTCTAGAGTCTGGGACAAGCTTTCCCTGTTCCTGGAGCTTCTGCCTCTCTTTCCTCAAATTAGCCCAACTTAGTCACACAACGTTCACCACTTTAATTAATCAATGCTTCCATGGGGAAGCCTTTCACAATCCCCCTAGACTAGCCACCTTTCCTCCTTAAACAGCCAGGCCTCTTAAACACTACTATGGTCCTATATCCCTCTTCATCACAGCACTTATTGCACTAATAGATTTACATCTTTTTGAGTGTGAGGATTTGAAGGATGTCTCTCCAAAAACTCCAAGAGGGTAGAGACTATGTTTTTGCTCAATATTGTATCCTTGGATCTTAGCACATCATACCTGGAAAGAGAGCTTAAAAACGTACGCTGAATAAATATATCCACTAACAGTCTTGTACGTAAGAGGTCAGTTAGTAAATGATGTTATCAGTGACCTTTTCTGCAGTCCGGAGTTTCCAGAAGGTGAGACTAAAGTTAACACACATGTGGGCCAGCACTTTACAGCACCGTATGAGATGACTCAGAGGGCGATCTTTGGAATCGCGCAGATGACAGAGGAGTTACAGTCTGTGAGTGTATAAGATAGGGTCAACACTCCTTACATCTGTGGGTTTAAATTATCTTATTTACATAAAGAGGAAGAATAAGAGAATGAAAATGAAGGAGTTACAGAAAAAGCTAAGTCCAACTTTACACACTGTTGAAAAGTAGAAACTGTGTGTTGTATACACATGTAATACATTTATGAAATACTCTGTGGAGCCACTCAATAGACAGTGAATGAATGGATGAATCATACTATCTCTGCCATGTGGAATAAATGAAGGGGCCAAACGAACATAAACTTATGAGGCTTGTGTTAGAAGTCACAGCACAACTGTGTCGATTTTGATAGGAGCTGCTTCTATGTGAGCTTGTGCATAGAGAGTTCAACGTGCACAGTTTCTAACTTAGTTTTGGGAAGTGGAGAGCAGACATTTAAAAAATTTGAACCAAGACCCACTGGAAATGAGGTCTTTTAAGATGCTGCTGTAATATCTTCTTTCTGTCCTATCAAACCCAGGTAAATAAATGTGGACCAATCTCATGGGATTTTTCACACACAGAACTTATTGGGTTAAGGGGTAGGGTTTGGAACATATATATTATTGTGGCTAAGTGAAAGAGTGCAAGAAGGGAAGTAGGAACTAAAAGCAAGTTAAGGAAATAGTTACGTACTTAACTTTTTGATGGAGCTAACATCTATAAATATACTTTTCAAAGATTCCCCCAAGGGACTTGAAAACAGGATGTAACCTATGTTGCTTAGAAAAATCCTTATCAAGTTATTTTTAATTAGATTATCTTTTCAATTTTATTTATTTATTTACTTTTATTGGGGCATAGTTGTTTTACAATGTTGTGTTAGTTTCTACTGCACAGTCAAGTGGGAGCTTAATGTTTTTAAAAGATAAAGTTGCATTATACTTTGTGTATGTAACCCCAATAAATGAACCTTAGATGCCATTCGTATCTTCGTATCCACACTACATGCATGTGATAGGGGCTCAATAACATTTTAAATAAATAAATAAATAAAAGAATTAAGCTGTCTCTGCAATGCTAAGATAATCTAATTAGAAAAACAAATATCGTATATTAACACACACATGTGGAATCTAGAAAACTGGCACAGATGAACCAGTTTGCAAGGCAGAAATAGAGAAACAGATGTAGAGAACAAATGTGTGGACACCAAGGGGGGAAAGGGGGCGGGGTGGGATGAACTGGGAGATTGGGATTGACATATATACACTAATATGTATAAAACAGATAACTAATGAGAACCTGTACAGGAAACTCCACTTCACTGGTGTGTAGAGTACTGGTAAGATAATGAGTTTAGTTTGGACATGTCCAGCTTGGAGCATCTACAAGGTATCTAGGAGGAGAAAAATATATAGTTGGCAAGTGGAAATTTAAATGTGAAGTTTAGGGACTTCCCTGGTGGCACAGTGGTTAAGAATCTGGTTCGATCCCCGGTCCAGGAAGATCCCACATGCCATGGAGCAACTAAGCCCTTATGCCACAACTATTGAGCCTGTGCTCTAGAGCCCGTGTGCCTCAACTACTGAAGCCGGCGTGCTGCAACTACTGAAGCCTGCGTGCCTAGAGCCTGTGCTCCGCAACAAGAGAAGCCACTGCAGTGAGAAGCCCGCGCACCTCAATGAAGAGTAGGCCCCGTTTGCCACAACTAGAGAAAGCCCGTGCGCAGCAACGAAGACACAGCACAGCCAAAAATAAATAGATAAATAAATAAAGGAAATTATTAAATAAATAAATATGAAGTTTAGGTTAAAAGACCATACAACATTAAAGTCATGGGATTGTAGGAGACTGTCGATAAGAGGGTGGAATTAGACAAGAATAAGACCAAAGAATGAACAATGGAGTACGTTATATTTAACTCCAAGCCATCAGGAACAGTGACTATTTTGTTCATTACTCTAACCCGACACCATGTGTGGCTCACAGTAAACAACATCTGTCTTAAAGGAATAGATGATGAACAATGAATGAATGAAAAGAAGAGGATAAGGCCGTAAGAAGTCTGAGGGAACAAAAATACAAAGACGAAAGTAGCTGGAAGTGAGCTGATGAGTACAGTGTGTTGTTGGACCAGAGAGAACAAAGTGTTAGGATGGGGGAGCCATCAGTATATTGAAAGCTCATTTATTTTTTTTACTAAATTAGCCACTCTATGCACACTCATTAGATTAATCTTCCTCAACTTTATTTTTAAAATTATGCCATTACCCTTCTCAAACATTTTCGAGAAAGAAAAAATGCTAACTTCTCCATGTGACAATTAAGATCCTCTACAGTTTGGCACTGACTCACTTTTTCAGCCATACTCACCGTTTTGAATCCTTCCCCTTTTCACGTTCCTTTCTTCACTCTTTCCTGGACAGGTCAAGTTTCACTTGATTCCAAGACTTTGTCCATCTCCCCTCCTCTGCCCTTTATAATTTACCTTCCGTGGCCCAACTGGAGTCCCATTTCATTCATGAGAGCTCCCTGATGGTTTTATCACACACTCATGGATCCTTTCACCGAATTCATCCTTGCTAGATCATGCCCCCCCCCCCCCCAACATCAATGTTTTGAGCATTTATAAAGTCAACGAACAACTATGGATTTTATCTTGCTCCAAGTCACAGCCAGAGCCTCTTTCCCTGGGTTTTAGCTGTCTCTATAGGGATGTGTCAAGTATGAGCTGCTCATCTGATTTTGAGGCTCCTTTCCACAGTGGTTACGGCTATATAGTGACAGTAGAAACAAAAACAAACAGAAAGAAGATAACTGCATGAAGACCATTATCCTCAAATCTTGTTATATTTGTACTTATCACTCCGGGGGCTAAGAAAACTTGCCATCTATTTTTAAAAAATCCTTCTGTTGACTTATCAGGGGTAGAGCCAGTTGTGCTGAATGATGGGAGAGTGTAGATAGGGGCGTCTGGATGGTGATACTCATCATGGGTGATGTAGATACGGATGCTGCATGGAGATGCTCACGGGAGAATGTAAATACAGGTGTAGAATGGTAATGCGGCAAAAGCTGACTTGGCTGCAGTTGAAATTTTCTCTTCCCATCTCTACGAAGCAGCCCTTTTGGAGCAATTTCTACTTCCTTATTCTTTCCCCCCAAAACTCAATTATTGAGTCCTCTGAGAAATCTTTTCTGATCTGCAGTATAACAATACCATTTAGGTGTTCCCACCACATATTTTATTGTTCATAACACATGAAATTATAACTGTGTATTTAATTGTTGTTTACTCCACGTGATGTTTTGAGGGAACAGGTCATATATATTTTTTAAAATATTTTTTCCCAATGCCTAGCATGGAGCTTGAATAGTTGGTGTTGAGAAAATGTTTGCTGCATGAATAAAATGAATGTATTTGCTAGTTCCTCCATAATTACTGCAGTCATTAATTTAATGGTACAAGCATCCTAGTTTCTGAGAGTATCATACTTGGCTTTTAAGTCTCTAGAAGAATTTTTGTTCAGAAGTTTAAAAAAAATGAAGAGAGAAGACAATAGCAGTAAGGGTCTGAGGTGATGCTCCACATGTATTTAATAGGAAGGATTTGGGGGTAAAGTACAGAGCAGAAAATAGTGATTTTAATGGCCAACTCTTAGATTCCCATTGAAACAACTAACTGAATATAACACAAGGGTATATAAAAGACTAACTTAAAAATCCTTCTTAGGAGAAGGAGAAATCCTACTTATAAGAAAGGATTCAAAGAAAGTAAGTGAGAAGACAATGGCAAATCCCAAAATCACATTAGGCAGATGGATGACGTAAGGAAGAGCAAAGGTGGGTGTACTGGGGCCTCACAGGACTCACTGCAAACATTATGCCCTGAGAAGCCACCTACAACTGTGGGTGATGCTCGAATTTGTTCTTGGAGGGATGAGCTATCATAAACTGAATGACAGCACTGTTGGGGAAAGGGGCACTGCCTTTGCCAGGTACTGCTGCAGCTCATACCTGGCATTGGACTAACAGAAACTGGTTATCCTGAAAGCCGAAACCCAGCATGGCAGTTCACTACACAGAGAATAAATGACACCAAGACTCAGATCTCTGCGGGGACTGCCCAGGGTTTCAGCTTCTGCTATATTTCCCTTAGGCTGCTGTATTGTAAATTGGTAATGATAATTTACAGTAGATTTATATTTTTCCTTTCCCTATTGTCTAAATATAAAAGCATTGGGCAGAATTCCACATCCGTCTTTGACAGACCCTATTTCAATGCTGAATTCAGCCAGAAGCCAGTGGATCTCTTGCTGTAAGGATAAGCAAACAGAAATGTTACATACCAAACCTGCGACAAAATATTCTAGCCCCAAAGAAGAAGATACTACAAAGAATCAGAACAGATGCCCTCTTCTGTTACAGAGGTACTGAAAAAGACAAGAGGAAAATTCCTGATTTATGTTATTTATGTGATTCAAGAGAATATAGTATCCAGAACAAAAGAAAAAAAAAATTTAGATCAAGGGAGACTGTATGGGGTTAAAAATGATTGCAGAATAAAAATCAGACTGGGGGCAGTGTACATCAGCCTGGGTGCTGCAGAAAATCAGAGTGTAAAGCAGAAGATAAAATTTTTAACATTTCCAGAATTCAGGGGTAAAGAGTAAAGAATAATGAAAGGCATGGAGTATAGAGCTAGGAGATTTAATGGCGTGTGAGTAATGCTACAAACGCATCTACACAGCCAAAGCCAAACCTTTCCCTACCACACGTAAACACTTGCATGGAAGTTTTTTCTTTCTTTATTGTGGTAAGAACCCTTACTGTGAGATCTACACCGTTAAGAAATTTTTAAGGGCACGATAGAGTCTTTTTAAACTACAGGCACTATGCTTACATGAAGGAAAAGTAAGAGAATTTGTAGGCAGCAAAACAACCCTAAAGTAATAGCTAAATGAATTTTTTTTTTTTTTTTTTGCGGGCCTCTCTCTGTTGTGGCCTCTCCCGTTGCGGAGCACAGGCTCCGGACGTGCAGGCCCAGCGGCCATGGCTCACGGGCCCAGCTGCTCTGCGGCATGTGGGATCCTCCCGGACCGGGGCATGAAACTGTGTCCCCTGCATCGGCAGGCGGACTCTCAACCACTGCGCCACCAGGGAAGCCCTAAATGAATTTTTTAAACAAAAAGGAAATGATAAATGAAGGACCATGAAACATCAGGAAGTAAGAAAGAACAAGAGAAAGAGTAAAATATAGTTAAATACAATACAATTTTCCTTTCTTGAGTTTTCTAAAGTGTGTTTGAGTTTTGAACAAAAATTATAGCACTGTCTTGTGTAGTCCCAAATCTATGTAAAGAAAAATTTTTAAACATTTATAAACAGGAGATAATATTCTACACTACACTCAAACTGGTAAAATATTAATACCAGTAGATGGTGATGACTATATATATGCGTGTGTATGTATAAGTATGTGTATATATACATATATGTGTGTATATATGTATGTGTGTGTGTGTGTCTATAATACCTAGAGCAACCACTAAAAAAAACTAAGCAAAGAGTCATACTCAAAAACACTGAAGATAAATCAAAATGAAATTCTAAAAAGTGTTTAAGTAACCCAAAAGAAGGAAAAAATAAACTAAAAAAGGGAACAAAAGGAAACAAGAAATAAAATAAAAAATTTAAGCCTTAACTTTTCCAAGCTCATCAATGAATTTAAAACATTTAAAAAACTTTATCTATAATCGATAACTTTTTTGACCTGTGGAGGGAAGTGAACTAGGTATTTCTTCTTCCTATTCTTGGAAATAAAATGCTTGTGATAATATATTTCTTCCTACAGAGCTGGTTAAACTATATTTTGGTTTTTTTTTTTTATTTTACTTTTTTTTTTTTTTTTTGCGGTACGCAGGCCTCTCACTGTTGTGGCCTCTCCCATTGCGGAGCACAGGCTCCGGACGCGCAGGCTCAGCGGCCATGGCTCACGGGCCCAGACGCTCCGCGGCACGTGGGATCCTCCCGGACCGGGGCACAAACCCGTGTCCCCTGCATCGGCAGGCGGACTCACAACCACCGCGCCACCAGGGAAGCCCTAAACTATATTTTGATTGAACCTGAGACAGTAGCATTGCTTTGACAGGATTTAAGTCAACTAGATGAGACACCCTAATTTAAATATAATTTGGTGTTAGTGCAATTATGACAAAAACAACAAATATTTTTACTGTAAAGGGCTTTGTTTTCTAGGAAAGAAAACAGTTTACCTATAAATGAGATGTAATTTTTCTATCTTGATCAGTGTACAAATGTGGTTGTAAAAATACTTGGCATTTAGAGAAATGAAGAAACATACACATCTTAGATGTCAATGATCATAGTTGGAACTGGTGCATTGATGAGATCATTTTTAAAACTTTCATGGATTCTGAAGCTTATCGGTCTGTTTACCATGACATATGGGTAATTTGTAGATAATCAATGAAATTGTCATTAAATATCCCCAAAGATACAGTATTATATCCATAAGGGGTCCAGAACCAATTCCCAGGGACACTTATCACAGAAACAAGGCTTTATTACACACAAACGAAGGAAGGAACACTCAGCTAAAAGTGTCCAATAAAGCATGGGCTCAAATATTTTCAAACTGGGAATGTGAAATCATTATTTCTATATTTCTCACAGTCAATAGTAAACAGTTTGATTCCGTAAGTACATCTTAACCAAAGCACTTGCCCCAAACAATACTGGGAAAACATAATTAACTCTGAACACAGGGGGATGTGGATAAAAGATATTTCTTGCTTTCTGGTTTAGGGGGCAAATTGTAACCCAGGTGAGAATTAGAAGAATTTTTTTTTTAAATTCGAGTATGGTTGCTTTATAATGTTGTGTTAATTTCTGCTGTACACGAAGTGAATCAGCTATGTGTATACATATATCCCCTCCCTCTTGGACCTCCCTCCTGACCCCCATCCTGCCCATCTAGGTCATCACAGAGCACCGAACTGAGCTCCCTGTGCTATACCACAGGTTCCCACTAGCTATCTCTTTTACACATGGTAGCGTTTATGTGTCAATCCTCATCTCCCAAATCATCCCACGCCCCCTACTGGGATTGTTTTAAGGGAAGAAAAGAAATCAGATTCACATTCATAACGAGAAGAATTTGAAGAGAATAGCAAAATTACTGTTGTGTTTTATGTTCTGATTAAAAAAGCAAAAACTAAGCAAATAATTCTGCGTTTTGGACGACAGCTTTGTTTAATACAAATACATACATGTATATGTGTGTGTGTGTATATATATATATTTTTTCACCCACACATACATATACATATGAAATCAAAGGAAGAATCTAGCTTTCTGCCATTACTAGCATATGTCTTCAGTAAATGTGATATATCCTCTCTAAAATAAAGAACATTTTTATAAAGCTCAATGTGGATGACTTGCACTGAGGAAAAAGAGGTTTTGATTAATGTATGGTGGGTAATTATTGCATTTGCTTTATTTTATATCCATGACACTTAATATGACAAATAAAGATGTAGCACACAATATTTCCTTTTTCCATGGCTGCTATGAAATAACACTGAAAGCTGATGATACCTCATTCGACTGTTGAAAATTTTTCTTAAAGCTCTTCTGTTGCTTAAGTTTTCCCCTGACCATTGGTTCTAGAACAGCATTAAGTTAAATAGCACAAAAGCTTCTCTTTGTCTTCAGATTTAAGTGTATTTTTTAAACACTTGCACTAAAGCCATCTTAAAAAGAAATGAGACAAAACAAGGTGATTAATCTTACATAAGGCCAGAAAAAAAAATGTTTATTATGGATTGGCTAGATATTAGATTTCTTTATATTGGGCTCTAATAAATTTCAACTTGCCGTTATTTTCATTTCTGAAATGGGGACAGAGCAGCGCAGTTCCCCTGTAATGTTTGAATCCCTGGGTCCTCAAACAGTTCTCAATCTGTGAAGGCTGAACCTCTCTAAGGAACTATCAGTAGGTTTGGTCATAAATCACAGAGGCTTCTGTTTACCCGTATGACTGATCTCTAAAAACAGGATCAATGCACTTCATTCCTAAAACCTGAAAATAAGTATCTATGAAAGAGAGAGTGTCGAGAAAGAAAAAAAAAAATGTTTAAAGGTCAAACCTTAATTCACCTTGGTTCCCAGGAACTGTCCTTATAGCTTTTTGATGAAAACAATTTCATAGCCCTTGATGATTACATTATAAAGATCTTGTAGTCAGGAACATTAAAGCTAGTTAAATGCTCGTTTTTATTCTAAAAATGTTTAGTTTTGCTAAAGCAACATCTCCCTTTTAAAACTCAGGAACAAATAGAACAACTGACCAATTTTTTTCAATATAGATTCTCATATAAATACTGACATGAGCGTGTGGTCACACAGTAGCTTCTACCCAAAAGTAATATCATTTCCCAGATGCATGTTGTTGTGCTTAAAATATATGCAGTAAAAGGAAACCCAAAAAAGTGTGTTTTTATTCTATTTCACTGTCTTTCTTGGTGCCTTCCATGACAATTATATTGCAAACATTCTCTTGCAGTTCATCTGTGTAAAGTATCAGTAAAATTATACTTTCAATATGAAATCTGAAGAAAAAACTTTCTATTTTTACTACTTTAAAATGTAAGCCTTATCCTAGAGACCGCCCTTTTCCAAAACATGCATTTTGAAGAAACCGCATTGACAAGGCCTTACACAAAATACTTTTCTGAATACAAACTTGGAGTGATTTTTCTGGTTCATCTAATTTATTTAAATTAGCTTTATTTAATTACACATACAGCTGTTGTGTGCCCTGAACATAGCCCAAGGGACTATTTAAAGTGCTTAAGTCTAAATGTCATGTTTTATTACTGTGTAATATGTAGCAATCCACAAAAATTTCTTTGTTGTTCTTCACTGGGTCGTACTTCCAAAATTCAGCATTCCTTCTCTTGTTTTTTCTCGGATATGATAATAGTTATAAAGCTACAAGCTAAATGTAAGTAGAACTGAATTTCACCTGAACACCATTCATGCCATAATTCAAGTTATAGCAGTATCCTTGTTTCAGAGAGGTCTCTTCCATTCCAGTGCCTTTAATTACCATCTATAACTAGGGTTTCCAAAATCTATATCACCCACCCAGATTTCTATCTGGTTCTCTAGACCTGTACATCCAATGTCAAGTGAACGTCTCCTCTTAAATAGACCACATGCCCGAAGTGGAATTTATCATCTTTCCTTCAACCAGCTTATCTTGCTCTATCCTAACATCACCAAATGGGGCTTCACTTACCAATTGGATTGCTGGTTTTTAAATGATTTGCGGGACAAGATGGCTTAGGCCTGACATCACCTCTACGCTTACACAGAATCAACTTCCAGTGTGGCACACTGGAAAGAGCTTGGACTCTGGAATCAGTTACTCTGGGCTTGAATCCCATCCCTCTTGTTAACCAAGTGATCTTGGGCAGATGATTTCTGCAAGCCTAGGTTTCCTCATCTACAATAAAAATATCATCACACTTCCCAATGATAACTAGAGAACCCAAAGGGAAAATATATGTGAAAGTGTTGTATCAAGCATAAGGCCATACGTAAATATTAACTTGTATTAGCATATTCCTAAAAGAATCCAACAGGGAGGAGAGGCCTGCAGACAAAGTAAATCATCTCCGTCTAGGAAACAATACAAGCCACCAGTACTGAACAGCTACGTAATGCAATTTGGTTCCCTGAAACTTCTTGAGAACAAGCCCAATTCTAGTGCCAACTAACCACATGGTTAGTAGAAGGACTCATGAGCTAAGCAAAGACCCAGGTTTCAGCAACACTTAACCCATGTACCTGTATCTTTAGAAAAAGAAAGTTGTTTTCCCTAGTGAAACCTCAAACAACAGAGATTTGAAGTGCACAGGTCCACCTATACACAGATCTTTTTCACTAAATACGTACTATAGTACTACACAATCTGTGGCCGGTTGAATCTGTGGATGCAGAATTGTCTATATGGAGGACCCACCGTAAAGTTATACAGGGATTTTCAACTACGCAGAGGGCTGGTGTCCCAACCCCCATGTTATTCAAGGGTCAACTACACATGGATCCTTTTTTGGGGGGGGCCACACTGCATGGCTTGTGGGATCTTAGTTCCCCAGCCAGAGATTGAACCTGCGCCCCCTGCAGTGGAAGCACGGCATCCTAACCACTAGACCACCAGGGAATTCCCTGGATCCTTTTAGTGTAGTAGAAATTAACAAACAGTTGACTTGTATTAAAGCAAAAGTGAGAAGAATTGCTTCCCTGATTTATAACTAGGAAATGGTTTAGGAATTTCAGAAAAATCATGGTCAAGATATGACTGTCCTAAAAATTTAACTTTTGTTTCCCAAAACGATCTTCCAGTACCATCACATGTACATGAGAGTCTGTCATAAGTTCTGCTGTATTATTATGACACCAAATCAGCCCAGAAGTTTCACCTCCTCATGCCCTAAGTTGGGGTGGAAACGTATGGATGGTGCTGGTCCCAGAGAGTATGATTTCCTGTCATGACTGTCTTTAACACGGATGATCTGGTGGGTCCCCTGATGACCTAGACTTGGTATGTTTCACCATCCCTGAAACTGTTAAGAAGCCTCTGCATCCACATGGCATTACTCTAATCAGAGCATCATTCCAGTATGCCACGTACAGTCACTGGGTCTTTTCCACTTAGAAAAAGTAACTAATGGCAGTATCTGAGAGGAAAATTTTAATCTTCTTTTCTTCCCAATAAAGCAATCCAAGGTCGCCTGTGCTATGCATTCAAATGCTCATTTCACATACACACCCAAAACACCCGCAATGTCCAATTTTCATTGCAGTGACATTGGACTTGTTTGTACAGCCAGTTTAATCCAAACCTTTATCCCTCCAAACAATTGAGGGCTGACAGTTTTATCTCCTTATCACATTATGTCAGTCCTTTGCAAGCAAGATGTAGGGAGTACCTGAACATTTGGGGGCTAATTATTCTTCCAATAATTTGCCACACTAATGGTATTTCCCCAGTTTTTTGTGGTGCAAGTGTTTTATGCTTTATGAGTTTGCACTTAGTCTTTTCTTTAATCTTTTTTCCTCCTGTCTGAGATTTTATAGGTCTACTGCTTGTACTATTCCTAGGAAGAATGTATTCTTCTCCAAAAGAAGGAAAATGATTAAGGCAATACTGAAAAGGCCAGATGTTGGCCTTTATAAGAAAAAAAGAATACTATAAAACTTGGTTTTGTGTCTTTGCTAGAATAGGAGGTTAAATAATAAGTAGAGTGAGGCTAGTTAAGGAGTATGTGCCCCAAGAGTGTACCAACCAAGATGACTGCAGTAGACCAGAGTATCTTTAAGAGACCAGGTCAGGAGATCAAGTCCGCTGAGTACAAAGCTTGGAGATGTCATCCTATCCAGGATCCAAGTTCTCTAGTTTGAGAGAGTAGGTAGAGCAGCCCAACGTATCAGTGTAAGATGAAGCTGTTCTAACTGTTTTCTTCCCTTTATAGTTTTGCCCTTTCTAGAATGTCATATAAATGGAATCATACAACATATTGCTTATGGAGTCTGTCTTACTTTACTTAGAAAAATGCACCTAAGATTCATCCATGTTGTTGCATGAAACACAACTGTCTTCCTTTTTACTGTTGAGCAGCATTTCGTTCTATGAGCACGAACGCGCCCCATTTCGTTTTCCATTCATTTGTTAAACGCATCTTGACTGTTTCCAGTTTTTCACAATCATGAATTATACTGCTACAAAAATTTATATATAGGATTTTTGTGAGAACTTAAGTTTTCATTTCGCTTAGGCAAATACCTACAAGCAGGATTGATGGTATGGTAAGTACGTATTTAATCTTATAAGAAACAGCCAAAACGTTTTCCAAACTGGCTGTACCATTTTGCATTCTAACAGCAATGAATAACAGTGTTTTTTTTGGGTTTTTTTTTTGCGGTACGCGGGTCTCTCAATGTTGTGGCCTCTCCCGTTGCGGAGCACAGGCTCTGGACGCGCAGGCTCAGCGGCCATGGCTCACGGGCCCAGCCGCTCCGCGGCATGTGGGATCTTCCCGAACCGGGGCATGAACCCGTGTCCCCTGCATCGGCAGGCGGACTCTCAACCACTGCGCCACCAGGGAAGCCCTGCATAAGTTTTATTGCTCTGTATTCTCATTAGCATTTGATATTGTCAATTTCTTTTTAAAAATCTAGCCATTCTAGGATAGAGAAATTGTGGTACATACACACACACACACACACACACACACACACACACACACACACACACTGAAATATTATCCAGTCTTAAAACGAAGGAGATCCAGCTATTTGTGAAAACATGTATGAACCTGGAGGGCATTATACTAAGTGAAATAAGCCACACAGAGAAAGAAAAATATTGCACAATCTTACTTATATGTAAAATCTAAAAAAGTTAAATACATAGAAGCAGAGAGTAGAACGGTGATTACCAGGCGTGGGTAGGTGGGGGAAATGGGGAGGTGCTGGTCAAAGAGCACAAAGTTGAATTCGTGAATTCATCCTTTAGATGAGTAAATCTAGACATTTAATGTACAGCATGATAACTATAGTTAATAATACTGTAGTATATACTCAAAATTTACTTAGCGAGTGGATTTCAGGTGCCCTAACTACAATCACAAAAAACAGTAACTAAGAAGAAGATGGATCTGTTAATTAGCTTGATTGTAAGTAATCATTTCATTATGCATTTCAAAACATCATGTTATACACTATATATATATATATATATATGTATTTTATTTGAAAAATTTAGCCATTCCAATACGTATATAGTAGTACCTTATGGAGTTCCTTTGTATTTCTCCAAAGATTTATGATGTTGAGCATCTTTTCACATGCTTCTTTGCCATCAATGTATCTTCCTTGGTAAAGTGTCTGTTCAAATCTTTTGCCATTTATCAGTTGTTTGCTTAGTGTTGAGTTTTAGGGATTCTTTACATATTCTGGATACAAGTCCATTAAAAGTTGCATGATTTGAAAATATATTCTCCTGTTTGTGACTCTTCATCGTGTTAACAGCGTCTTTCATGAAGTGATAGTTTTTAATTTTGATAGTCTGATTTATCGATTTTTTCATGGCTTATAGTTTTGAAGCAGTGTCTAAATATTCGTTACCAAACCCAAGGTCACGTAGATTTTTATCCCATGCTTTCTTTTATGAGAAAGCCCGCGCACCACAATGAAGAGTAGCCCTCGCTCGCCACAACAGAGAAAGCCTGCGTGCAGCAATGAAGACCCAACACAGCCAAAAATAAATAAATGTATTACAAAAAAAAAAAAAAGGATTATCCTTTCTCCACTGAGTTGCCTTTGCACTTTTGTCAAAAATTAGTTGGCTATATTTGTGTAGGTTCATTTCTGGACTCTCTATTCTGTTTCATAGACGGATACGCTTATCTTTTTGCCAAAACTACACTTTTTTAAAGTTATTTATTATTTATTTATTTATTTAAAATGAGAAGCGCGGGCTTCTCACTGCAGTGGCTTCTCTTGTTGCGGAGCACGGGCTCTAGGCGCGCGGGCTTCAGGAGTTGTGGCACGTGGGCTCAGTAGTTGTGGCGCACGGGCTTCGTTGCTCCGCGGCATGTGGGATCTTCCCGGACGAGGGCTTGAACCCATGTCTCCTGCACAGGCAGGCGGATTCTTCACCACTGCACCCGCAGGGAAGTCCCCAAACGACATTGTTTTGATCACTATACTTTATAGTAAGTCTTACAATCAGGGAACAACTGTGGGTCCTGCCTCCAGGCACTGTGAGTCCTCTGACTTTGTTCTTCTTTTTGGAATGATCATGACTATTCTAATTCCTTTGCCTTTCCATGTAAATTTTAGAATCAACTTGCTCTTATCTTCAAAGAAGCTTGTTTGTATTTTGGTTACGACTGAGGGTTGAATCTATAGATCAAACTGGGGAGAAGTGACATCAGTACTGAATCTTTCAATCCACGCGCATGGGATAGCTCTCTCTTTGCGTACATCTTTCATTTCTTTTATGAGTGTTCTACGGTTTTCAGCACATGAATGCTGCACATATTTGGTTAAATATTTCATCGTTTTGGGTTTTATTGTAAGTGAGATTGTTTTTCAAATTCCAAATATTCATTTCTGGCAGATAGATATGCCAGATTGGCGTTAGTATATTGTCTTTGCGTTCTGTGTCATTTCTCAGGTACTTCCTCAGGATTTTCTACAAAGACTATATAATACTGTCTGAAATCCTGTTGTTTGCCTCATGAAAGCATCCTCAAACGCCAAGCTCTACTCCATGGAGAGGAAACTAATTCCTCCAATTACTCACCTACAACTCCTCGCTCACATCTATATTTGCACTTATACTGTAACGTAATTATTTATTTACCTGTTTTTCTCCTTCCTTAGATGGCTGATCTCTGGAGGCAGGAGCTACTATTGTTGCCCTTTCATTCCAAGCGCCTATTAAAGTGTCAGACACTGGAGGAATGAATTAAGTGTTTATTTAGTAAAGGATGGAGAAAAGAAGTCAAGGAAGGAAGCAAGGAGAGAGGAAAAAGCATCTAAGATCAATTTTCAGACTACTAATCGGAGGTGCAAAAACAATACAGCTTTTGTTTTCTAGTATTCATCTATTACTCTTCTTCTAAGCCTCACTCTACCAAGGCTTGAAAGAGGGAAGATGGGCATTAAACTTGCCAATTAAATGCCTCCATCTCTTCTAGTTTAAATCATTTAGTTCAGGCAACTTACTGTGTTCAGGTCAATGTTCAGTCTTTCAGTTGTTTTCCTACATCCTTCTCTTTCCTAAGACTGTACCTGGGTGATGGCAGAACACACAGGCCCTCGTGCTGGAGGAAGCCTGGGATCTAAGCACTGTGACCTCAGGCTGTTACTGTTCACTTTTGGTCTCTTTTTGGCAACTGCCCTTGGTTGCCTGGTAGTGCTGTTCTTCTGGCATCTACTACTGAAGGCTTGACTGATGTCCGTAATTAACAGTCTAAGTTCTATACTTTCCATTGGCTTGGTCAGGGCCTTGGGTTCTCCTTTGGTTTAATCCCAACTCAAGACTTGCTGGCTCTAAAGACGACTCTAATATTCAACTACATTCTCTCTCTGGGGTCTGGCTTAGGAATTGTGCACCCCACAATCCCTGCAGAGGTCATGCTATCCCTTGCCTTCACTGCCTTCATGAAAGGTCCAACACTACTCCTCACTTCCCCACAGGCTAAACAGGGGTACATCTGCATCCTTCCCATACTACCCGGGAGCCAACGTGCACTCAGAAGGCTTCCTCTCTGCCTACCCATGGTCTATGGTATATATGGTATAGACCCATCCAGCATGGTAGTCTCCTCGTGAGACTGTGTGAGAAGACCACATTTGTACAGTTCCATTTGGGGCCTTTTAATGACATTTTGGAATGAGGAGAACGTATTTCAGAATGAAATGGGTGTGCATCATTCCAAACAGATTGTTTATTTTTAATTTATTTTCTGATATGAACCCCCTCTCTGCCCCCCTCTGGCACAGAGTACAATGAAAATACAATCTGATACAATAAGATCTAGTAGGGCAAGTATCCAACTAATCAAGCAATTGAAAAAAGTAGCTCGGATTCCGCATTGTAATGTGGATGTGTTTGAAGCTATAAATATGGGAGAACTTATTGATAACTGTGTTTTCTCCTTCACTTCTTGCACTGGATTTCAAATTGGCCCACTTTAGCAGTTATATAAAACACCCTACTTTTACCACAACTTACTACAGCTAACGACTCCACTGTACGGCACGCCAATTTCTAACAGTCAGTGGTCCCCATTCTCAGGGTTAAACTCATAGATTTTTTTCCCCAAACACTATATATATATATATATTTTTTTTTCTTTCCATATTCAGGCAGCTCACAGTCATCTCATTCCCTATTACACTGTGTGATAAACAATAATGATTCCTGTACTTTCATGTACTCTCTGGATTCTATTACTCCAAACTCAAGACTTATGAAAAATGTCCCCACTTTCACCTCAATCCTTTAGCCCTTAAGGCGCAGTTTTCCAGTCCTTAAACCTCGTGTTTCCTGCCTTATTTTGCTTGAGGTGGTGCTACTCTTGACCAAGAACTCTTTCAAATGGTACGTACCACTCCCTTTAAGTGTAATACTGCATATTAAATTTGTGTTTCTGTGAAATTAATTTTTCTAAACTCCCCTGGTTCTGTTTAACTAGGCCATTACCCTACCCAAGTCAGTGTCAACCCCTTTTCACGAGTTCCCTCCTTTTCCTGAAGATACACAAGTGCCCTTGTTGCGTAAGGGTTGTCATAGGAGATCACAGTCACATTAGGGGAGAGAGTGTGATTTCAGCTGAAAGGCTCCCATGAAATGCTTAAGGGCTGCGTTGGTTTCAACACCGCTAATGAGATTCAGGCCAGAAAGTAATCACCCAACTGGTTCCAGCTGCAAAGAAGTCTTAATCTGATTGTTGGGGAAAGATTACTGACTTGGCCCATTTTAGATCACGTAATTTTAAAGCTGAAAAGGGCCACCTGCATTCTCTAAACTGTAGCACTTCTAAAAGTGTAGGGTGTAGGCTGCCTTTAGTTTATGAGGTAGTTTTAGGTGGTCCAGAATCAAATATCTTTTTATATTTGTATTTATTCACCATTGCATAATCACCCTGAGTGGCGCAGAAACTAGGAAGGGGGGGCATAAAAAGAAAAAGATGAGAGAGAGAGAGGAAAGTAAACAGAAAGAAAAGGTGAGCCAGAGGAAGAAGAAAGAGAGGCTAGGAAACCCATCTAGAACTCAGGCAGAGGTGTTTGACTCCTGGGACACTGGTGGTTGTGAGTAAAATGGTGGGGAGGGGGAGGGGAGGGGGAGGGGGAGGGGAGAGGGGAGGGGAGGGGAGGGGGAGGGGGAGGGGAGAGGGGAGGGGGAGGGGAGGGGGAGGGGGAGGGGAGGGGGAGGGGGAGGGGAGGGGATGGGGGAGGGGGAGGGGGAGGGGAGGGGGAGGGGAGGGGGAGGGGAGGGGAGGGGGAGGGGGAGGGGGAGGGGAGGGGAGGGGAGGGGGAGGGGGAGGGGAGGGGGAGGGGAGGGGAGGGGAGGGGAGGGGAGGGGAGGGGGGGAGGGGGAGGGGGAGAATGAGAACATGTCCAGGGATGTGGGCTGATGGACAAAGAACCGAAGAGGGCCATGAGCTCTACTGATTCACACTGACTTCTCAGTCCTTCCATGACACTCCAAGGACTCTGGCTGTAGAATTCAGTGCCCAAGGAAAGGAGCCACACCCCACAGATAATAGAAGAGAAGAATGTTTGAGAAGGCATGTGGGATAGGAAATGGGAAAGCAGGCAGAAACGGAAATGAGCATTATAGCCTTCAGAGGCAGAGAAATTAGGAAATGCAACTAAGCCTGGAGGTAAATAGAGACCTGGTAAATAGAGACCCTGATGGGGAGCCAGCAGAATGATCAACTGCTAATGACATGAGAAAGGATTCCCAAGGATGTGGTGAACAGAACTCTGGACTGGAAATTGGAGCACTGAAATTGTCTTCCCAATGTGCAATGAAACCACTCTGAAATCTGGGCCAAATCCATCTCGTTCTCCTCTGCTATAATTAGATTTATTATTCCTTCTGTGTTATTATTTTTAAATTAACAATCTTACATTGTATCTTTTTAATGTGTAATCTTCTGTCTGTGTTGATGACATTGGATTTCCATTTACGATTGGGACACAAGGTTTCTTTGAAGTAAATTTATTAAAATAAAAAAGGAAAAACTTTATGGATGAGAACTGATATCAAGAAAAAGTTTCAATAAATTGCATTACAATGCAGTGAATAACCATATAAATCCTGAAACTGGCCTGTCTGGATTGAAATCCAGGTTCTGCCTTTACTGGCACTGAAACCTTGGTTCTGCATCTGTAATGAGGATCATGAGGCTACCTACATCACCGTAAAAATTAAATAAGCTAATATGTCTAAAGTTCTTAGAAAAGTGTCTTGCATATCTATGTGTGTTGTTTTTATATTTGAACATGAAAATGACAAAAATGATTTAAGGATACTAGAATGGAAAACACTTTTCCTAATATCCTAATTCCATAGAGATTTAGAAGTTATGCAGAACCATAGAAGTTTATGCAGAACCAACTTCTTGGTTCCAGAACTTGATTAGAATTAATTTTCTTGAGTCCTGCTCTAATTTTATTTACCTATTTGTTTTTCATCAGTGTTTTTACATTGCCACTGCCACTTGAACAGGCCAAATAAAGCACTGCTCCGATATGAACTTCAAAGTACGAAAGGGAGAGTGCCCTGTTAGCAGAAATATATCGTCACAGAAGGAAAAGTTGTAAAAATAGCCATTTTATCCAAGAAGCTCTGATCTTTTCTATTATGTTAAACATACTGATGATTATTTCTGTTCCTGGTTTTTGGAGGAAGTGAGAAAGCAAATGGGTAGCTGGTCGGTAAGTGATAAAGACACCACTTCTCCCAGCTGTGGATAACTTTGCAGTATGGATAACCTACAATCCTCAGCAACCTGACAGAGTCGCTGAAAAGTTCCCACAATTCTTAACTCTTCATTTTCCTTATTAACCACGGAACCACAGAATCATCCTTTAACCACTCATTTTTTACTGATTACATCAATTAATAAGTTGCATTTCATTAGTTTTTTCATTTTCATGAGTGCCCTTTTGGCTAACACACACAAAAGCAGGAAGCTACACAAGCATGTAATTTAATCTTTCTTTAGAATATCTCCTAATCATTCACTTTTTAAAAAGGTGATCAGAATATGAACCTCTGTCTTGTGGAGCTGGGTGTTTCCTTAAATGAGTACAGTAATTGTGCCCCTGTTAGGAGCTTCTTAAAAGTTTTCAAGAAAATACAATTTGAGATAAATAATGCTGATTAGACACCCTCCCATGAAAGAAATAATAGAAAGAGATCAGGTGATAAATGAAGTGGATGTTGCTCTATGAAAGCAGATGGTGATAAATGGAGGACTGGCGCTGTGGCTCACACTAGCACTTCTGGAAGCAGCCTCACGATTTCTAATTGTGTTTTAGTTTTGCAGACCAGTCATTTATACTAACAGTAATATTAAAGTGATAAATGAGGAAGAAGCAGGTTGTCTAATCAGCAGAGAAGCAGTGATGCAGCTCAGATCAAAAGAAGAGTCATTCTGTTTCTTTTCCACGTTAATAAGTAAGGCATGGAAGGATCATTTGGTTTGAAGGGAATTTTACCAAATATGCAACCACTCATATAAGTAAATTATTCTCATATAGCCTTTCCTTTCTCTTCAAAAGAAGTTTGCTTTTTATTTTAGTCCCCTTCAAGTAAGCTTTTATTTTAAGCACCTAAAAGAAAGAATTGTGGTAAGTCAGTGCTATAAAAAAGGTCATTTCTTGTACCTTAACTATTAGCTCTTTCAAAAATTTAATATTAACTACAGACCACCCTGCTGTGACTTGTGATTTTGCAAGGAAAGCACAGCCAGCAATTCTGTACTATCTGTTGGATTTTGATGCACCAACTATTAAGTGTATTCTTAATTAAGGTTATACGTATCTCATAAGTGATGGAAAAGATTTTTAAGAAAGTGTATGAGCATCTTAGTGTTAAAAATGTACACTTACTAATAAAAAATGAATATTCACTAATTAAACTACCTACCATTGACACTAATTCCATTTTATGTATTTTTACAAAATAACTCTATTAATGAATAAATGTTAAAGTTTATTCAGGCAGTAAAACTGTTTTTTGGTAACTCCTTGGTATCCTGAAGTGATGTTTTTTCTGGTTCAGAAAATAACTTTCCTTTCCCTCAAGATTAATCAACTTACTTTCCACTTTGGGGATTCTCATGTGCTCTTATTTCCAGCCAGATTTCAATAATACGTACTATTAAGTTTTTAATTCATTTTTCCATTTGTGTCTATATTCTGGGATCATGATATCAAACGGTTCCAAATGTCACTGGTTCCACCTTGCACATGTACTTAATCTCTCTTTTGAAGGTGTTTTAAAATGTGTTATTATTCTTTTTTTACTCTAAATTTGAATTTATGTATTTATTACTTACTTGGCTTCAAAAATACTAGAAAGGCATCACGGTTACATAAAAAACCAAATAACATAATACAAGAGAGAAAAAAAAGAACAAGGAGAAGATTAAATAAGGAAAGTAGGAAAAAGTAAGAAAAGTAAAGAAATTTAATAAAATCACGAGTGTGACTTTGCTACAAAGGCATGCCGTAAAGAAGGCAAGCAAACTACAGTACATGGGCTAAATCTAACCTACTCTTTTTTTTTTCTTTTGGTGGTAAGAACACATTAGACGTACCCTCAACAAATTTTTAAGTGCACAATAGGGTACTGTTCATGACAAGCACAATGTCGTATAGTAGATCTCTTGAACTTACTCCCCTTATATGACTAAAACTTTATATCCATTAAGCATCAACTCTATTTTCCCCACCCCAAATACTGTCAACCATTAATACTCTGCTTCTGTTTCTCTGTTTGATTATCTTATATACCTCATGTAAGTGGAATCATGCAGTATTTGCTTTCTGTGTTTATTTCATGTAGCATAATGTTCTTCAGGTTCATCCATGTTGTTGCATATGGCAGGAATTCCTTCCATTTTTAAGGCTGAATAGCATTTCACTGTGTGTAAATACCACATTTTCTTTTTTCTTTTATAAATTTATTTATTTTATTTATTATTTTTGGCTGCGTTGGGTCTTCGTTGCTACTCTACGTTGCGCTGCCTGGGATTCTCACTGCAGTGCCTTCTCTAGTTGCGGAGCATGGGCTCTAGGCACACGGGCTTCAGTAGTTGTGGCACGCTGGCTCAGTAGTTGTGGAGCCCAGGCTTAGTTGCTCCACGGCATGTGGGATATTACCGGACCGCGGCTCGAACCTGTGTCCCCTGCACTGGCAGGAGGATTCTTAACCACTGCGCCACCAGGGAAGCCCTATACCACATTATCTTTATCCATTCATCTACTGATGGACACTTGGGGTTTTCCATACCTTGGTTATTGTGAATAATGCTGCAATGAACATGAGTGCAGATATTTCTTCAATATCCTGATTTCCATTCTTTTGTTCTGTTCCAGAAGTGGCCTTGCAGAAACATACGAAAATTCTATTTTTAATATTTTGAGGAATCTCCATGCTGTTGTCCATAGTGACCGAACCATTTTATATCCTCAACAACAGTGGAAGCATTCTGATTTCTCTACATCCTTGCCAACACTTACCTTTTAAAAAATAATGACCATTCTAACAGGTGTGAGGTGATAGCCATAGCTTTGATCTGTATTTCTTTGATTATTTGTGAGTGAGAACATTTTAATATACCTGTTGGCCATTTGTATGTCTTCTTTGGAGAAATGTCTATTCAAGTCATTCACCCAATAAAAGACTATTAGAAAAATCATACATCAACAAACTGGATAACCAATAAGAAATGAACAAATTCTCAGAACATACAACCTACCAAGACTGAATCATGAAGAAACAGAAAATCTGAACAGATCAATTACTAGTAAGGATGTTTAATGGGTAATCAAATACCTTCCAACAAACAAAAGTCCAGGACCAGATGGCTTCACTGGTGAATTCTACCAAACATTTAAAGAATTAATACCAATCCTACTCAAACTCTTCCAAAAAATAGAAGAGAAGGGAATATTTCCAAACCATGTTTATGAATCCAGCATTACCCTAATTCTAAGGCCAAACAAGGATACTATAAGAAAACTATAGGCCTATGTTCCCAATAAACACAGATGCAAAAATACTGAACAAAATACTAGCAAACTGAATTCAACAGCACATTAAAAGAATCATACACCATGATTGGGATTTATTCCTAGGACACAAGGTAGTTCCAACATATGAAAATCAATTAATGCGATACACTGCATTAACAGAATGAAGGATAAAATTCATATGCTCAACGCCATAGATGCAGAAAAAGCACTTGACAACGTTAAGTACACTTTCATGATAAAAACTCTCAACAAACTAGGCATAGAAGGAATGTACCTCAACATAGTGAAGGTCATACATGAAATGACCACAGCTAAGATCATATTCAACTGTCAAAAACTGAAAACTCTTCTCTAAGATCAAGAATAAGACAAGGACTCTCCCTCTTGTCACTTACATGCAATACAGTACTAGAAGTTCTAGTCAGAGAAATTAGGGGTGCTAATGTATAAAAGAGAGTTCATCTGTTTACTTTGGTTTGTATAAGTTAAGTGCTAGCATTTTAAGTCTACTTAAGGACATATAAAGAGAATGTAAAAAATTAGAGAAAAAAATAACAAAAGAAACCAACAATTTGGATATAATTATTGCTCTGAATGCCTTAGTCCTGTCTGCTTTTGGTTTTCCATAACTCATTACTTTCTAGTTGTCTTCCAGTTTAAAAGCCACTTTCCCCCCATACATTCCTAGACTCCTCAAAAATGAACTGGGTACCCCACAAGTTTGCCCAAACAGCACCCTGTCAAATCCCTTGTTGTAGCACTGGAAACATTCCCCGTAAAGGCCTATTTGCTTGTCTATTTCCCCAGCAGAACATCACTGCTATGATCTAAACGTGTCATGCCAACATGTATATGTTGAAATCCTAACCCCCAAGGTGATAGTATTAGGAGGTGGGTCTGTGGGCGTCATTAGGTCCTGAGGGTGGAGTCCTCATGAATTGGAGTAGGATCCTTTTAAGAGGTCCCAGAGAACTTTCTACCCCCGTCCACCATGTGAGAATACAAGAAAGTGCTATTTATGGGCCAGGAGATGGGCCCTCACCAGCCACCAAACCGAACCTGCTGGCACTATGATCTTGCCCTTCCCAGCCTCCTGAAGGATAAGAATAAATGTCTGCTGTTTACAAGTCACCCAGTCTCTGGTATTTTGTTATAGCAGTTCAAACGGACTAAGGCAGTCACCTTGAAGGCAAGAAGAGAGCTAAGTGTACTTTTGTAGACCCAACAATGGGCTCAGTATTTGCTATAGTGTAAACGCTTACACGGTAATGCTTTGTGACTGACTGAAATGGCAATAATTTTGTGGAAACTGTAATGACACCACAGTATGAAAAGTGGAGGTCCTACTGATTATCACCCTTGAAAACTACTGATTTGGAAGACCATAAATAATACACTCTTAAGAGACTAAAAGTGTTCATTTCTCTTGTCCATTTCTGCTTTTATAAGAGTCAAGAATAAAGGTCTAACTTCCTCTATATGGGACTTAGCAAGGCCTGAACAATGAAGTGTTATTGCAATGGTTATTGTTGTATTTTAGATGGTAGAGGATTTCAATGAGCTTTTTCCTTTAACACGTAAAATTTTCTTCTTAGAAGTTCCTCTTCTATCAAAGGACAAGAATAGAATCACACATTATATTTTCTCATTTATTTGCATTTGTGAACTGCTTTCGGTGACAGGAAGTAGGAAATTTCAGCCAAGGTGATGATTTTTACCTGTCTTCTTTCCCAAAGTTTATATTTAACTTGTTCAGCATCCAGGTCGTAGCAGAGGAACGTGCCTGATGATGACTACATTGGGAAATTATTCACTTCTTTGCTCCTGCTTTTGCAAACAAGCAAACAAAGAATAGCTTGAACCAATATTAATATAAATGGGTACCTCATTTGGTTTTCTGATTTTTTTCTTTTGGGAAATAAGAAAAAATGCTTCTACACTGGACCCATTCTTCCTGTGACATGAACAATCTATGGATGACACCTGAACTTTTTTCCTTGTGCACATCCTTCCCACCAAAAACCTCCATAATGACTTGAACGGGCAGCTGCTATGTTCTCGATAGGCAATTTGCACTTTTCATAAACTTATATTTTTCTACTTATATGTTGAACAAAGATTTAGTGGATGCATCCTACAGTAAAACACAGTTCCAGTCATCAAAAGAACTTACCGTTATGTTTGTTATTCTAAGCGTTATGTGGTTGTTACTAAGATTTTTAAAACAGGCTAACAGTGTGACAGGAAGGTTCTGAGTTAGGTATAAAGAAAAGGAGGCTCAAAAATTGGAAAGGCTCAAACTCTGCATTTCATATTGGCGAGGATATGGTTTTTCCTCAAGCCCAGGAGTCAAAAGAAAAGGTTAAATCTAGGATTTTTTTTTAAGATCGTACTAAAATATACATGTATAAACCTAGAGGGTAAGTCTTGTTTGGAGATTCACAGTGTTCTAAACCCAGACATTGGTTCACTGGTTCTTCTTTCTTCTCTACCTAATTAAGAAGACTAAGTGTATTTCTTAACAGTTAGCAATGAATATCGAACTTACTGAAACCTTCTCTTTCTTTGCTCAGCTCCAGCTTCTTCGGTAGCAGAGCCACTACCCTGGCTACGCACGAAAAAATGATGGGAGCTGAAATACAGGGCCACCCAATATGACAATAGAACCTTTTCCAAGGGCAACAAACAGGCTTTACTTAGCATTCAGTGTTTGGAAGCATGCTCATTATTTTAGCTAGATTAAAAATATACAAGAACCCAAAAATATAATTAAGCAAAGCCTAGAGCAAAGCATTTACAAATGTGGTGGATGAAAACAATGAGATGATTTTGAGACACCTGATCTGGTTGATTTCTCTTTCTCTCCAAACAAAGTATTAATTTAAAAAAAGGCAGACTTCACATGATGAACTATTTAACTTTCTACAGCATACCCACAATTCCAATAACATTAAGCACTTGGGATATTCAGCATCTGAATAATGCAGTCTTTTATTATACAAAGTTTCCTTGATAAGGGGCAAAAATTACATTTCAGATTCTGCTCTATCTCTTGCATCTTTGCTATAAGTTGTCCCTAGATTAGTGTCATTAATCATATTTTGTAGACAAAGAAATGAGATACACAGTGAAGAGTGATTTTTTTAAGATATTAAAAGTTTGGAAGATAAAAAAGATTTTACTTTACCAGCTTCTAGTTCATACTAATCTTTTTAAAATATCCATTCCATAATTTACAAACAATTTGTATAAAAACAACAGTAAAAATCTGAAAATGGTGTCATTCTCTGTGAGCTTTTCTTTATTAATAGTGAGATTGCCAAAATAATTTATCATTATCTACTACTATTGACTCTAATACTTTATTATAAAAGCATTTTTATTTTAATGAGCAAGTTATATACAAGCTTACTTGAAGACTGAGTCAAACAATTTGGTGGCAGAAAAATAATAGCTCTACAATTATATCTCATGTTCAATTCTGCAAAGCAAACATCTTCCACTATGGAGACTTTACCCCAAACCATATTCTACTCTTCAGTATGGAAGGCATAAGCAGAATTCTCCTTAACCACAAGCAGCCTACTTCTCCTTCATCCTTGAGGATCAACTATTGGGGCAGAAAAGAAGTTTTGAGCCCTAACTTTCTACTAACCCGCAATTATAAGTGATGTGAGTGGGATTATTGGTTTGTAACAGACATTCGTCCTGCCGCACTACCTAGAAACATTGGCTTAAAGATAGATAGAAGTGGTCTTGGAAAATAGAAAGTTCTTTAGGTCAAATAAATAAAGAGGGAATAATAAATCAAAAAAGTAAAATCGCAAACTGATGGTGAGTAATGAGCTCCTTGCTTATCTGGAGGCTGAATTTATACTGCCTGTATGCTTGGGATCAAAAGCTGAAAATATTAAAAACTAGTCCCAAGAGGAAAAACAAGAGCACACTAAAGCTAAAGCCAGAAGAAGGAAGGAAACAATAAACATTAGAGCAAAATTTAATGAATTAGATAATGGAAGCACAATTGAGAAAACCAGTGAGCCAAAGTTATGTGAAAGATCAACAAAATTGCGAAACTTTAGCTAGACAGATCAGCAAAAAAGAGAGAAGACTAAAATAACTAAAATAAGGAATGAAAAAGGGGACATTACTACCAACCTTATAGAAATAAAAAGGATTACAAGTGAATACTATGAACTACACACCAACAAATTTAGATAACTTAGATAAACTGAACAAAATCTTAGAAAAACATAAACTACTGACTCTGAAAGAAACAGATAATCTGAATAGCCGTATAACAGGTAAACAGGTTGAATTAGTAATGTGACAACTTCCCACAAAAAAAGTTCAGGCCCAAATGGCTTTACTGGTGAATTCCACCAAACAGTTAAAGAATAATTAATACCAATTATGCATAAACTATTCCAAAAATAGAAAAGCAGTAAATACTTCCCAACCCATTCTATAAAGCCAGTATTACCCTGATACCAAAGACCTCGTAACAACAGAGAACTAGAGACCAATATCTCTTATGAATATAGATGCAAAAATCCTTGACAAAATACTAACACACAGAATCCAACAACATGTAACAAGTATATATTATGCACCATTATAAACTGGGATTTATCCTGGGAATTCAAGGTTGTCTTACCATCAGAAAATTGATTAATGTAATAACTCATTAATACAATGAAGGACAAAACCACATGATGACCATCCAAGAAGAGCATTTGATAAAATCCAATATCCTTTATTATAACAATGCTCAAGAAACTAGGAGTACAAGGAAATTTCCTCAACCTGTTAAAGGGCACCTATGAGAAGTTCACAGCTCACATCATACTTGGTATTGAAAAACTAAATTCTTTTCCCCTAAGATCGGGAACAATACAAGGATGTCCACTCATGTAACTTCTATTCAACATTCCACTAAGGGTCTATCCAGGCCAATTAAGCAATATAGTGAAATAAAAGGCATTCAGATTGGAAAGAAGTAGAACTATCTCTATTTGCAGATGAAAGAAACTTGTATATAGAAAATCCTATGGAATATCATGAAAATATTACTAGAAATAATAAATTAGTTCACCAAAGTTGCAAGATCCACATCAACACAAAATATATAAAAATCAATAGCATTTCTATACTAGTGATGAACAATCCAAAAAAAGAAAATTAAGAAAACAGTTACAGGGACTTCCCTGGTGGTGCAGTGGTTAAGAACCCACCTGCCAATGCAGGGGACACGAGTTCAAGCCCTGGTCCGGGAAGATCCCACATGCCGCAGAGCAACTAAGCTTGTGCACCACAACTACTGAGCCTGCGCTCTGGAGCTTGCGAGCCACAACTACTGAGCCTGTGTGCCACAACTACTGAAGCCCACTCGCCTAGAGCCTGTGCTTCCCATCAAGAGAAGCCACCGCAATGAGAAGCCCGCGCACCTCAACAGAGAGTAGCCCCCACTCACTGCAACTAGAGAAAGTCTGCGCACAGCAACAAAGACCCAACACAGCCAAAAATAAACAAATAAATAAATAAATTTATAAAAAAAAGAAAACAATTACATTCACAGTGACATCAAGAGAACAAATATGAACAAATTTAACAAAATAAATGTAAAATATATACTCTGAAAACTACAAAACATTGTTGAAAGAAATTAAAGATGACCTAAATAAACAAAAAGACATCACGTTTATGAATAAGATGACTTAATATTGTTAAGATGGCAATATCTTCAAACTGATCTACGTTTTTAATCAACAAAATACTTATTGAAATACCAGCTGGCTTTTTGTAATTGACAAGCTGATTCTAAACTCCAAAGGGAAATTCAAGGGACCAACAATAACTAAAACAATCTTGAAAAAGAAGAACAGAGTTGGAGGATTTACGCTTTCTGATTTCAAAGCTTACTATAGAGCTACAGCAATCAAGACAGTGTAGTATTTGCATAAGGATCAACATATATATATCAATGGAACAGAACTGAGAGCACAGAAACTATTCTTTACATTTCTAGTCAACCTATTTTCCACAAAAGATCAAATACAATTTGATGGGGGAAAGAATAGTCTCTTCAACAATGATGATTTACATTCTTTACAAAAGTCTATGGAATATTTCCCCAAAATTATTATATGCTGGACCAAAAATAAATAGTAGGTGACTTGAAAGTTTAAACATCTTTTTATTTTTAATGGCACCTACCAGCTATTCAAAATGGCAGGAGATAGGTTGGACTGAGGGTATTATGAGATGTTATTAAAAGGTTGTAGGGGTGCTTTGTGACAGCCTGGAGGGGTGGGATAGGGAGGGTGGGAGGGAGGGAGACGCAAGAGGGAAGACATATGGGAACATATGTTTATGTATGACTGATTCACTTTGTTATAAAGCAGAAACTAACACACCATTGTAAAGCAATTATACCCCAATAAAGATGTTAAAAAAAATAAATAAAAAAAATAAAAAAATTTTTAAAAAAAGGTTGTAGGGGTAATTCACAAATTTAAAACCTGATCGATCTTATCTTGAGAAGAATAGAGATGACTGAAAACAGAAATTCTGCCACTGCCAGGATATTCTCACCATTTCTTGTGTTTCACACCAGTTCCCTCTATTTGGCAGTGGTCACAGCTGATAGTGGCTCTGGACTAATACACCGTCAAATTCATTACCAGGGAGAAGAGAAGCTTCTCTAGCCCAGCCACAGGGGGAACATTCTTATTGTCTTGGGTTGGGAATGCATCCCCCTGGATGGACCAATTACTAAGGCAAAAAATGTTGATGGGTATTAGATAAAATAATCTAAACAATATGTTTGATGCCTCTTATCTTCTTTGCTTCCACTTTGTACTACAATGATCTCCATCCAAACTGAAAAAATAAAACTTGCTTCTAACCTAATCCTGAATGCTCTGGGGGATCAGAGATGCCCCAGACAATGTTCAGTAATCCCTTTCTACTGTATGCTTGGCTGTACTGTGAATACGAATTCAATAAGACTTTCCTAAGAACTAGGATAAGGGGATTCTCTCTAATTATACCCATGCCACCTCCTTTTCTGGTTTTAAAGCCAAACACAAGCATAATAAACCTATGTAGCCTCACAGGGAAATATCACCTACCATTGATTTGTTTCTTCATCTTTCCTTCACCTTCTCACCTGCATCAGACATTTTGCCTTAATTACTATAATGATGAGGATATGCCCCTTTTGCCACAGAGGACAATCAAAGCAGGGGTAGACAGTAGGCTTCATGTTATACAGTACTTTGTGCAAAAACAATGAACCACAACCAATGAGAAAGGTAAAACGCTAAGACATGGAAGCAACCTAAATGTCCATTGACAGATGAATGTATAAAGAAGATGTGGTACATATATACAATGGAATATTAGCCATTAAAAAGAATGAAATAATGCCATTTGCAGCAACATGGATGGGCCTAGAGATTATCATACTAAGTGAAGTAAGTCAGACAGAGAAGGGCAAATATGATATGATATCGCTTATAAGCGGAATCTAAAAAAATGGTACAAATAAACTTATTTACAAAACAGAAACAGACTCACAGACTTAGAGAATGAACTTATGGTTACCAGGGGGGAAGGACTGGGGGGAGGGATAGATTGGGAGTTTGGGATTGACATGTACACACTGCTATATGTAAAATAGATAACCAGCAAGGACCTACTGTACAGCACAGGGAGCTCTGCTCAATACTCTGTAACAACCTACATGGGAAAAGAATTTGAAAAAGAATAGACACATGTATATGTATAACTGAACCACTTTGCCGGTACACCTGAAACTAACGCAACATTGTTTATCACTATACTCCGATACAAAATAAAAACTTAAAAAAAAAGAAAAGGTAAAAAGTACTGGATACTTAATACATGCTTGACACTTTGCATGATCATCTCTTTTAATTTTAGCACAAACGTATGAGAAGGTACCATTTTATAGAGGAGGGTCCAGCAATGGTTAAGATGATATGCACAAGGTCACCAGGTCCTTAGTAGCAGTAAAAAGCAAGCACCTGTGTCCATGCTCGCTACCAGCGTATTATACTCCCTTCCTGAGTTTTAGCAAAGAAGCTTTCAGCATTTAAGAGAAATGGCATATCATGTAAGAGTTTAATATTTTTTAAGTAAGTTATTTGTTATGCAAATATAGGTCTTTTCACATATGATCCCATGATCTTTTGGGTAATTTAAATGCCCTGTTCAACTTATCTCCTCCATTTGGGTGATTTATTCAAAATATTTGTTTTGATTTTATGAAATGGGAAAGTTCCTTTGAGACTCCTTCATAAAGAGAGGAGGGCAGGAGGATGCTAAGAGTGGACGAGAGTATTATTGGTAATTTCTGGGGTCTGACCTCTCCAACATGCAGAGACTTCCTCTTTTGAGCTGTGTCTGCCACTGCCTTTGAGACAAATAAGTCATAGGGAGTCGGGTCAGTTGAGAACTGCTATATCATTCCATCGCTTTAATGAGGGGCAAGAATGGTTTACTACAGAACATCATTTAGACACGATTCCCATTTAATCCATTTATAAATTATATATATGAATTCATATTCCAATAAAAAATACCATTCACGGATTTATCATGTTGGTATGCACTGTGTGATTCCTTATGGAGTCCCATGGAGCCAAGTGTTATGGTAGCAAACCTGAAACGTTTTATGAATTCCTGTCCACCTGCTCCAGGAATAAACTAAAGTTTTCATTATTAGAGTTACTATATTTTCTTCTCAAACCAGAAGGATACTGTTCTGCTCAGCTGGGTCATCAGTGAAAGGTATATAACATCCATCTTGTAACCAACTTTAGTCAGACCCTTTAATTAATGGCTGAGGAATCTGCTTTATCTTTTAAAAGGATAAAATCTAATTGTGGTTCAAATTAAACAGTGTAATGGAAGTGACCACAAAGCAATTGATCAAAACTAATGGGTGAGTAGTTTTGCTTTCATTAAATAAAACTCCTGTTTGTTTAGTATAAACACCTTGCTGGACTTAACTCTGATTATCGATGTATCAGAACCCCTGGAGGAAGAATAGCCAATTATTTTGGGGGCTATTTTTAAAAAGGAGAATTGAGTTTAAAAATATTAAAAGTATGTCTTCTAACTTTCCTGTTCAAAAAACATTTCTAATATTTCTAACATATACTATAGTTAGGGATAAAAATAAGTAATACAGCCCATGACAATAGAAGACAGAAAACTGAAAATGAGTGCAGTGAATTTTGCCATCTTGAAATTAATATTTTTTTAATATTTTTATTTTTTACTTTTCTTGCAGTTTTATTGAGATATAACTGACATATGGGACTGTGTAAGTTTAAGGTGTGCAGCATAATGATTTGACTTACATACATCATGAAATGATGACCACAGTAAGTCTAGTGAACATCTGTCATCCCATATAGATACAAAACCAAAGAAATAGAGAAAAAATATTGTTCCTTATGATAAGAACACTTGGGACGTACTCTTCTAACAACTTTCATATATAACGTACAGCAGTGTTAAATATACTTACCATGATGTGCATTACATCCCTAGTACTTATTTATCTTATAACTGGAGGTTTGTTCTTTTTGACCACCTTCATCCAATTCCTACACCCACATCCAACCTCTGGTAACCACAAAACTGATCTCTTTCTCTATGAGTTTCATTATTTGTTTTTGAACTATAATTGACCTACAACACTAGGTTAGTTCCCAGTGCACAACACAGTGGTTCAACAGTTCTATACATTCAAAGTGATCACCACAATAAGTCTAGTGATTACTGGCTATACTCCCCACACTGTACATTTCATACCATAACTGGAAGTTTGTACCTCTTAATTTCCCTCACCTATTTCTCTCAATCCCCCATCCCCTCCCCTCTGGCAACCACCTGTTTGTTCTCTGTATCTATGACTCTGTTTCTGTTTTGTTGTTTGTTCATTTGTTTTGTTTTTCAGATTCCATATATAAGTGAAATCATACAGTGTTTGTCTTTCTCTGACTTATTTAACGTAGCATAATACCCTTTAGGTTCATCCAAGGCATCCCAAATGGCAATATTTCATTCTTTTTTATGGCTGAGTAATATTTCATTTTATATACACACACACACACACACACACACACACACACACACATATACATATATCTCACATCTTTATCCATTCATATATTGATGGGCACTTAGGCTGTTTCCATATTTGGCTATTGTAAATATTTCTGCAGTTAACAAAGGTGCACATAGCTTTTGGAAAAGCACTTTCGTTTTCTTCAGATAAATACAAGGAAATAAAATTTCTGGGTCATATGGTAGTCCTATTTAGTATTTTGACAAACTTCCATACTGTTTTCGACAGTGACTGCACCAGTTTCCATCTCCACCAGCAGGGTATGAGAGTTTCCTTTTCTCCACATCCTTGCCAACATTTGTTGTTTGTGTTCTTTTCGATGATAGCCATTCTAACAGGTAGAAGGTGATATCTCCCTGTGGTTTTAATATGCGTTTCTCTGATGATTAATGATGCTGAGCATCTTTTCATATGCCTGTTGGCCATCTGCATATCTGCTTTGGAAAAATGTCTACTCAGGTCCTCTGCCCACTTTTTACTCTGGTTGTTTCTTTGATGTTCAGTTGTATGAGTTCTTTGGATATTAACCCCTTATTGGATATATCATTTGCAAATATCTTCTCCCATTCAGTAGGTGGCCTTTGCATTTTGTTGATAATTTCCATCGTGTGCAGAATTTTTAGTTTGATGTAGTCCCTTTTGTTTATTTTGGCTTTTGTTTCCTTTGCCTGAGGAGCCATATCCAAAAACTTACTGCTAAGACTGATGTCAAAGAGTGTGCTGTCTATGCTTTCTTCCGGACATTTTATGGTTTCAGTTCTTACACTTAAGTCTTTAATCCATTTGGAGTTTATTTTTGTGCACAGCATGAGAGAGCAGTCCAGTTTTCCCAACGCTGTTTACTGAAAAGGCTGTCTTTTTCCCATTATATACTTTTGCCTCCTTTCTTGTAAGTTAATTGTCCATATAAGTGTAAGTTTATTTCTGCACTCTCTCTTCTGTTCCATGGATCTATGTGTCTGTTTTTGTGCCAGTACTATACTGTTTTTATTACTGTAGCTTTGTAGTACAGTTTGAAATTAAGAGGCGCAATACCACCAGCTTTGTTCTTTCTCAAGATAGTTTTGGCTATTCACAGTCTTTTGTGTTTCCTATGGTCATTTTGACAATATTAATTCTTCTGATCCATGAACACGGGATATCTTTCCATCTGTCTGAGTCATCTTCAGTTTCTTCCATCAGTATCTTATAGCTTTCCAAGTACAGGTTTTTTACCTCCTTAGATTTATTCCTAGGTATTTTATTCTTTGCGATGCAAATGTAAATGGGATTGTTTTCTTATTCTCTCTGACAGTACATTGTTAGTGTATAGAAATGCAACAGATCTTTACGTTTAAATTTTGTGTCATCTAACTTTACTGAATTCATTGATAAATTCTAGTAGTTTTCTGGTGGCATTTTCAGGATTTTCTATGTATAGTATCATGCCACCTACAAACAGTGTTGATTTTACTTCTTCTTATCCAATTTGGATTCATTTTATTTCTTTTTCTTGTCTGACTGTTGTGGCTAGGACTTCCAAAACCATGTCGAATAAAAGTGGTGAGAATGGGCATCCTTGTCTTGTTCCTGATCTTAGAGGAAATGCTTTTAGCTTTTTCCTTTTGAGTGTGATATTGGCCGTGGGCTTGTCATATAGGGCATTTTGTTGAGGTGTGTTCCTTCTATACCAACTTTGTTTAGATTTTTCTATCATAAATGAAAGTTGAATTTTGTCAAAAGCCTTTTCTTCATCTATTGAGATGATCATATGACTTTTATTCTTCAATTTGTCGATGCAGTGCATCACATTGATTGATTCACAGATAGTGAACTATTTTGTACCCCCTGGGTAAATCACAACGGATCATGGTATATTATCCTTTTAATATATTGTTGAATTTAGTTTGTTTATATCTTACTGAGGATTTTTGCATCTATGTTCATCAGTGATATTGGCCTGTAATTTTATTTTTGTGGTATCTGTGTCTGGTTTTGGCATCAGTGTGGTGGCCTCAAAGAATGAATGTGAAAGCATTCCTTCTTCAGCAATTTTTGGAATAGTTTGAGAAGAATAGGTGTTAACTCTTCTTTAAATGGTAAAATTTGGTAAAATTCACCTGTGAAGTCATCTGGTCCTGGATTTTGTTTGTTGGGAGTTTTCTTTTTTTCTTACTGGTTCAATTTCACTACTAGTGCTCAGTCTGCTCATATTTCTATTTCTTCGTGATTCAGTCTTAGAAGATTGTACATTTCTAGGAATTTGTCTCTCATTCTATGAGGCCAGCATTGCCATGTTATCAAAGCCAAGGACAGTACAAGAAACCTCCACACCAATATCCCTTGTGAATATTGATACAAAAATCCTCAACAAGATTCTAGTACAGAATTTAGCAGATAGGTCAACATATGAAAATCAATTATTATAATATACCACATTAATAAAGTCATAAAACTGCATAATTATCCAAATTATTGAAAAGCATTTAAAAAACTTCAACACAATTTCATGACAAAAAAAAAAAAAAACCACACACAAACTAAAACAATAAACCACCAACCATGTATAGAAAGAAACCCCCTAAACATAATAAGAGCCATTTGGAAAAACCCACAGCTAACATCATATTCAATGGTGAAAGACGTAATGCTTCCCTTCTAAGATGAAGAAACAAAACAGGATGTCCACTTTTGCCACATCTATTCAACATAGTATAGGAAATTCTGGTCAGCGCAATTAGCTAAATATATAAATAAAACTTTTTTAAAAATTAAAAGAACCCAAGTTAGAAAGAAAGAAATTATCCTTGTTTATAAATAGCATGAAATTCTCTTTGTTAAAAAATGACATGATCTTATATGTAGGAATCCCTAAAGATACCACAAATAAACTGTTAGAACCAATGAAGAAATTCAGCAAATTGCAGAACATAAAGTCAACAGAGAAAAATCAGTTCTGTTTCTACACAGTAGCAACTAACAATTCTAGAAGGAAATTAAGAAAACAATTCCTTTTACTATACCATTAAGAAGAATAACATACTTTGGAATAAATTCACCCAAGGAGGCAAAAGACTAGTACACTTAAAACTATAAAACACTGCTAAAAGAAATCAAAGAAGACAAACAAAAGGAAAGATATTCTGTGTCCATGGATTAAAAGACTTAATATTGTTAAGATGACAATACTGCCCCCAAATATCTACAGATTCAATACAATATCTACCAAAATTCCAGTGGCATTTCTTTTTTTTGCAGAAATTGAAAACTTATCCAAAACTCACATGGCATCTCAAGGGACCCCAAATGACCAAAACAATTTGAAAAAGAAGAACAAAGTTGGAACGCTAATGTACCCTGATTTTAAAACTTGCTACAAAGCTACAATAATTAAAATAGTATGGTACTAGAATAAAGACAGACATAGAGGAATGGAAGCAGAGAGTCCAGAAATGAATCCTCAAATAGTGAATTGATTTTTGACAAGGGTGCCAAGACAATTCAATGGGGAAAATATTTTCAACAAATGGTGCTGAGAAAACCAGATATCCATATAAAAAAGAATGAAGGTGAACTCTTACTTTACACCACATACAAAAAGAAAAGCTCAAAATGAATCACAGGCCTAAATTCAGGAACTAAAACTATAAAACTCTTAGAAGAAACATAGGGGTAAATCTTCATGACTCTGGATTTGGCAATAATTTACTAGACATGCCATCAAGAGCACAGACAGCAAAAGCAAAAAAAAAAAAAAAAGATAAATTGGATTTTATCAAAATTAGAAACTTTTGTGTATAAAGGGATAATAATAAGAAAGTAAAAAAATAGCTCACAGAATGGGAGAAAATATTTCAAATCATCTATCTAATAAGGGATTCATATCCAGAATATATATATATATATATATACAAATATATATATAAAACTCCTACAACTCAAAAAAAATTTAATTCAAAAATGAGCAAAGGGCTTATATAGACATTTCTTCAAAGTGGTATACAAAATGGCCAATAAGCACATAAAAAGATGTTCTGCATCACTAGATATTAGAGAAATAATAATCAAATCCACAATGAGATACCACTTCACATCCATTAGACATTACCAAACTAACAGAAATTAACAGGTGTTATTGAGGATGTGGAGAGACTGGAAGTCTCATACATTGCTGGTGAGAATGTAAAATAGTGCAGCCAGTGTGGAAATATTTGATGTTTTGTCAAAAAATTAAACATAGAATTACCATATGATTCAGCAGTTTCACCCACAGGTAGATACCCAATTGGACAGAAAATGAACTCATATACTTGTACACCAGTGTTCACTGTAGCATTATTCATCATAGGCATAAGGTGGAAACAAACAAAATGTCATGAACACATGAGTGCACAAACAAAATGTATACACTTAAAATGGAGTATTACTTTGAAAAGGAATGAAATTCTGATACATGGTATAACACAAATAAACCTCAAAAGCTTTATGCTAAGTGAAGTAAGAGGGATACAAAAGGACAGATATTGTTATGATTCCATTTATATGAGATACCTAGAATAGGCAAATTCACAGAGATAGAAAATAGAATAAAGGTTGCCAGGGGCTGAGGGAGGGGAGAATGGGGAGTTATTGTCTAACGGGTGTAGAGTTTCCTTTTGGGATGATGAAAAAGTTTGGAAATGGACAGTGGTGATAGTAGCACAACACTGTGAATATACTTAATGACACTGAATTGTATATCTAAAAATGGTTAAAATGGCAAATGTTATGTTTTATACATTTTGCCACAAAAATAAACAAATAATCTTAAAAAATAGAGAGAAGGGGGGTGGCCACCTGTAACAAATATTCTCATTGCTCAAGAACAATGAGGGCTCAGAACCGGCTATTTTAGCAACATAGAGGTAATAATTAGTAACTTTGATGTGAGTGAATTGGAGGGCTTTAAGAGGAACTGGGAGGATAGAAATTGGGAACAGTGAGGCACTAACTCTTTTGACATTCTATTGCAAAGAGGGGCAAAAAAATAGGGAAGTAAGTGGTAGTGAAAGAGGGATCAAGAAAATGATTTAAAAGTAACTTCAGAGAAATAATGATATATTTGCATGCTGATGGCAATAATCCTGTCTAGCACAAAAAGTTGATGATGAAGGGGAGAGGGAATTGCTGGAGCAACGTTTTCAAGTAGGTGAGGTGGGATGGAATCTAGCACTCAGGCAAAGGACTAACTTTAGATAGGCACATGCATAGTCCAACTATGGGACAAACATCAAGGCAGAGTACTATGTGGGTGTGACATGGTGATGGAAGTCTACAGAAAATCTCTTCCAAGTACTTGAATATTTATCAAGTATGAAGTGTGAGGAAAGGGGAGGAGGTATTGAAGGTTTAAGGAGAGAGGTAAAGTTGTGAAATAGTGGTTCAGGAGAATGAGAGACTGAATGAACTGGAAAAGTACAGCACGATTGTCTAGCAACATTAAAAATCCATTTAAACATGGTCTTGAATTTAAAGTAATATCCATCAAGGTAATTATGAGTTTTTCTCAAGTGATGTTCAGCTACATTGGTGCTGGTGTAGAACTGGTGGGAAGTTATAATTAATGAAGGTTGAGGTTTTCCTAATTGAGTATGAAAAAGTAAGAGTGATGCAAAAGAAATATGTGTGTATGTAACAGTGTTTATAAAGACCAAGGAATTTGAGGAAGAATGAGAGGAAGGGAGAAAGAACACCAAGTTGGATTAAGGACAATACAAGTTTTTAGCATCAAGGAATTGGTGGTCTCAATCATTACAAAGAATTATTGGAATTGAAATAATATGCAGGGAGAGCCATAATAACAGGGAGTGGTGGTCATGGAATGGAAGTGAGATTTTGGATGGGTTCTAGATATTGGTCACATGAAGGCCTAGAATGTGTGATCCCAAGAGTGAGAGGCTGAGGTTGAACAGAGAATAAAATTATTGCCAGAGAGGAATTCATGGAACTGGAAGACTAGAGGATTGGAAGGATCATCTCTTTGTGGACTGAAATTTTAAAATAATATTGGAAAGGGTTACCACAATAAAGGAGCTAAAACTGTAGAGAAATAAAGAAGCTCATAGATGACATCAAAAGAAGTGATAGATGATAAAATCTTACAACATGGGATATGATTCAAAGTTGGAGAGGCACAGGTGTAACAAAGCAGGACCCTATGGGGCCTTCCTGAGACAGATACCCCAAGTCCTCTGCCAGCCTCTTGTTTATAGAAAACCTTTAGTCAAAGAATAAATTTAGTTTTCTGCAGCCAAGAAGCTTTCCCAGTGGTCTGTCTGTGCTTTTTTCTGGATACAAGCTGTGTGGATGAAAGGCTCTTGGTGCTCCAGCCAGGAGTCAGTGCTGTGCCTCTGAGGCGGGAGAGCCAACTTCAGGACACTGGTCCACAAGAGACCTTCCAGCTCCATGTAATATCAAATGGCAAAAATCTCCCAGAGATCTCTATCTCAACACCAAGACTCAGCTTCACTCAATAACCAGCAAGCTACAGTGCTGGACACCCTATGCCAAACAACTAGCAAGAGAGGAACACAACCCCACTCATTAGCAGAAAGGCTGCTTAAAATCATAATAAGGCCATAGACACCCCAAAACACACCACCAGATGTGGACGTGCCCACCAGAAAGACAAGATCCAGCCTCATCCACCAGAACACAGGCACTAGTCCCCACCACCACGAAGCCTACACAACCCACTGAACCAACTTTAGTCACTGGGGACAGACACCAAAAAACAATGGGAACTACAAACCTGCAACCTGCAAAAAGGAGACCCCAAACACAGTAAGATAAGCAAAATGAGAAGACAGAAAAACACACAGCAGTTGAAGGAGCAAGGTAAAAACCCACCAGACCTAACAAATGAAGAGGATATAGGCAATCTCCCTGAAAAAGAATTCAGAATAATCATAGTAAAGATGATCCAAAATCTTGGAAATAGAATAGACAAAATGCAAGAAACATTTAACAAGGACCTAGAAGAACTAAAGAGGAAACAAGCAATGATGAACAACACAATAAATGAAATTAAAAATACTCTAGAAGGGATCAATAGCAGAGTAACTGAGGCAGAAGAACGGATAAGTGACCTGGAAGATAAAATAGTGGAAATAACTACTGCAGAGTAGAATAAAGAAAAAACAATGAAAAGAACTGAGGACAGTCTCAGAGACCTCTGGGACAATATTAAACGCACCAACATTCAAATTATAGGGGTCCCAGAAGAAGAAGACAAAAAGAAAGGGACTCAGAAAATATTTGAAGAGATTATAGTTGAAAACCTCCCTAATATGGGAAAGGAAATAGTTAATCAACTCTAGGAAGCACAGAGAGTCCCATACAGGATAAATTCAAGGAGAAACATGCCAAGACACATATTAATCAAACTATCAACAATTAAATACAAAGAAAACATATTAAAAGCAGCAAGGGAAAAACGACAGATAACACACAAGGGAATCCCCATAAGGTTAACAGCTGATCTTTCAACAGAAACTCTGCAAGCCAGAAGAGAGTGGCAGGACATATTTAAAGTGATGAAGGAGAAAAACCTACAACCAAGATTACTCTACCCAGCAAGGATCTCATTCAGATTTGATGGAGAAATTAAAACCTTTACAGACAAGCAAAAGCTGAGAGAGTTCAGCACCACCAAACCAGGTTTACAACAAATGGCAAAGGAACTTCTCTAGGCAAGAAACACAAGAGAAGGAAAAGACCTACAATAACAAACCCAAAACAATTAAGAAAATGGGAATAGGAACATGCATATCGATAATTACCTTTAATGTAAATGGATTAAATGCTCCCACCAAAAGACACATACTGGCTGAATGAATACAAAAACAAGACCCATATATATACTGTCTACAAGAGAACCACTTCAGACCTAGGGACACATACAGACTGAAAGTGAGGGGATGGAAAAAGATATTCCATGCAAATGGAAATGAAAAGAAAGCTGGAGTAGCAATTCTCATATCAGACAAAATAGACTTTAAAATAAAGACTATTACAAGAGACAAAGAAGGACACTACCTAATGATCAAGGGATCAATCCAAGAAGAGGATATAACAATTGTAAATATTTATGCACCCGACATAAGAACACCTCAATACATAAGGCAAATACTAACAGCCATAAAAGGGGAAATCAACAGTAACACAATCATAGTAGGGGACTTTAACACCCCACTTTCACCAATGGACAGATCATCCAAAATGAAAAAAAATAAGGAAACACAAGCTTTAAATGATACATTAAACAAGATGCACTTAATTGATATTTACAGGACATTCCATCCCCAAACAACAGAATGCATATTTTTCTCAAGTGCTCATTGAACATTGTCCAGGATAGATCATATCTTGGGTCACAAATCAAGCCTTGGTAAATTTAAGAAAACTGAAATCGTATCAAGTATCTTTTCTGACCACAACGCTATGAGACTAGATATCAATTACAGGAAAAGATCTGTAAAAAATACAAAGAAATGGAGGGTAAACAATACACTACTTAATAATGAAGTGATCACTGAAGAAATCAAAGAGGAAATCAAAAATCCCTAGAAACAAATGACAATGAATACACGATGACCCAAAACCTATGGGATGCAGCAAAAGAGTTCTAAGAGGGAAATTTATAGCAATACAATACTACCTTAAGAAACAGAAAACATCTCAAATAAATAACCTAACCTTGCACCTTGCATGATACAAATAGATGGAGAGATATACCATGTTCTTGGATTGGAAGAATCAACATTGTGAAAATGACTCTACTACCCAAAGCAATCTAAAGCAATTAGAGAAAGAAGAACAAAAAACCCCCAAAGTCAGCAGAAGGAAAGAAATCATAAAGCTCAGATCAGAAATAAATGAAAAAGGAATGAAGGAAACGATAGCAAAGATCAATAAAACTAAAAGCTGGTTCTTTGAGAAGATAAACAAAATTGATAAACCATTAGCTAGACTCATCAAGAAAAAAAGGGAGAAGACCCAAATCAATAGAATTAGAAATGAAAAAGGAGAAGTAACAACTGACACTGCAGAAATACAAAGGATCATGAGAGATTACTACAAGCAACTCTACGCCAATAAAATGGACAACCTGGAAGAAATGGACAAATTCTTAGAAATGCACAACCTGCCAAGACTGAACCAGGAAGAAATAGAAAATATGAACAGACCAATCACAAGCACTGAAATTGAAACTGTGTTTAAAAATCTTCCAACAAACAAAAGTCCAGGACCAGATGTCTTCACAGGCGAATTCTATCAAACATTTAGAGAAGAGTTAACACCTATCCTTCTCAAACTCTTCCAAAATATAGCAGAGGGAGGAACACTCCCAAACTCATTCTACGAGGCCACCATCACCCTGACACCAAAACCAGACAAAGATGTCACAAAGAAAGAAAACTACAGGCCAATATCACTGATGAACATAGATGCAAAAGTCCTCAACAAAACACTAGGAAACAGAATCCAACAGCACATTAAAAGGATCATACACCATGATCAAGTGCAGTTTACTGCAGGAATGCAAGGATTCTCCAATATATGCAAATCAATCAACATGATACACCACATTAACAAATTGAAGGAGAAAAACCATATGATCACCTCAATAGATGCAGAGAAAGCTTTCGACAAAATTCAACACCCATTTATGATAAAAGCCCTGCAGAAAGCAGGCATAGAGGGAACTTTCCTCAACATAATAAAGGCCATATATAACAAATCCACAGCCAACATCGTCCTCAATGGTGAAAAACTGAAACCATTTCCACTAACATCAGCAACAAGACAAGGTTGCCCACTCTCACCACTATTATTCAACATAGTTTTGGAAGTTTTAGCCACAGCCATCAGAGAAGATAAAGAAATAAAAAGAATCCAAATCGGAAAAGAAGAAGTAAAGCCGTCACTGTTTGCAGATGACATGATACTATGCATAGAGAACGCTAAAGATGCTACCAGAAAACTACCAGAGCTAATCAACGAATCTGGTAAAGTAGCAGGATACAAAATTAATGCACAGAAATCTCTTGCATTCCTATACAGTAATGATGAAAAATCTGAAAGTGAAATTAAGAAAATACTCCGATTTACCATTGCAACAAAAAGAATAAAATATTTAGGAAGAAACCTACCTAAGAAGACAAAAGACCTGTATGCAGAAAATTATAAGACACTGATGAAAGAAATTAAAGATGATACAAATAGATGGAGAGATATACCATGTTCTTGGATTGGAAGAATCAACATTGTGAAAATGACTCTACTACCTAAAGCAATCTACAGATTCAATGCAATCCCTATCAAACTACCACTGGCATTTTTCACAGAAGTAGAACAAAAATTTCACAATTTGTATGGAAAACACAAAAGACTCCGAATAGCCAAAGCAATCTTGAGAACGAAAAATGGAGCTGGAGGAGTCAGGCTCCCTGACTTCAGACTATAGTGCAAAGCTACAGTAATCAAGACAGTATGGTACTGGCACTAAAACAGAAATATAGATCAATGGAAGAGGATAGAAAGCCCAGAGATAAACCCACATATGGCCACCTTATCTTTGATAAAGGAGGCAAGAATATACAGTGGAGAAAAGACAGCCTCTTCAATAAGTGGTGCTGGGAAAACTGGACAGCTACATGTAAATTTATAAGATTAGAATACTCCCTAACACCATACACAAAAATAAGCTCAAAATGGATTAAAGACCTAAATGTAAGGCCAGAAACTATCAAACTCTTAGAGGAAAACATAGGCAGAACACTCTATGACATAAATCACAGCAAGATCCTTTTTGACCCACCTCCTAGAGAAATGGAAATAAAAACAAAAACAAACAAATGGGACCTAATGAAACATAAAAGCTTTTGCACAGCAAAGGAAACCATAAACAAGACCAAAAGACAGCCCTCAGAATGGGAGAAAATATTTGCAAATGAAGCAACTGACAAAGGATTAATCTCCAAAATTGACAAGCAGCTCATGCAGCTCAATAACAAAGAAACAAACAACCCAATCCAAAAATGGGCAGAAGAGCTAAATAGACGTTTCTCCAAAGAAGGTACACCAACATTGCCAACAAAGAAGAAGATTGCCAACAAACACATGAAAGAATGCTCAGCATCATGAATCAGTAGAGAAATGCAAATCAAAACTACAATGAGATATCATCTCACACCAGTCAGAATGGCCATATCAAAAAATCTAGAAACAATAAATGCTGGAGAGGGTGTGGAGAAAAGGGAACACTCTTGCACTGCTGGTGGGAATGTGAATTGGTACAGCCACTATGGAGAACAGTATGGAAGTTCCTTAAAAAACTACAAATAGAACTACCATATGACCCAGCAATCCCACTACTGGGCACATACCCTGAGAAAACCGTAATTCAAAAAGACTCGTGTACCAAAATGTTCACTGCAGCTCTATTTACAATAGCCAGGACATGGAAGCATCTAAGTGTCCATCATTGGATGAATGGATAAAGAAGATGTGGCACATATATACAATGGAATATTACTCAGCCATAAAAGAAACGAAATTGAGTTATTTGTAGTGAGGTGGATGGACCTAGAGTCTGTCATACAGAGTGAAGTAAGTAGAAAGAGAAAAACAAATACTATATGCTAACACATATATATGGAATCTAAGGGAAAAAAAAAAGGTCATGAAGAACCTAGGGGTAAGACGGGAATAAAGACACACACCTACTAGGGAATGGACTTGAGGATATGGGGAGGGGGAAGGGTAAGCTGTGACAAAGTGAGAGAGTGGCATGGACATATATACACTACCAAACGTAAAATAGATAGCCAGTGTGAAGCAGCCACATAGCACAGGGAGATCAGCTCGGTGCTTTGTGACCACCTAGAGGGGTGGTATATGGAGGATGGGAGGGAGGGAGACGCAAGAGGGAAGAGATATGGGAACATATGTATATGTATAACTGATTCACTTTGTTATAAAGCAGAAACTAACACACCATTGTAAAGCAATTATACTCCAATAAAGATGTTAAAAATAAAAAAGATTAAATTTAATCAGAGAAATGAGAAAATGCAGAAGCAAAGGAAAATAGTCAAACAAGACAAAAATCATAATAGTTTAGCTATTAAACAAAGTCAAGCACCTTTAGCTCCTCCTCAAGGGCTACAGATAATATTCTGAGCCATATCCTGTGAGCAGTCTTGAAGATACTGAAACCCTCACCAGGTGGAAGAAGTTAACTACATGATGACCAGACAGTAGCCATGACAATAAGCCACTTCATCGTACACAATTCTGAGAACTTGCCTCAAGGAAATGGGAAAAAAACTGATCCTGGAATTGAAGATTAACTGTACTTGAAACAATCAATATGACACTGATGAGACCACTGCATGACCAACTTCAAGATGACTGTTGGAGCTAACTGTGCTGTTCAGCATGTACCCCCCTGTCCCCCGCTGCCTATAAACCCTTGAAACTCCCCTTTCAAAGCTCTTGCCCCCTGATCAGCAATGGAGAGTTGGCTTTTGGGCATGAGTCTGCCTTCTCCCCAGATTTCTAGCCTCTTGGATAAAGCAAGCTTTCCTTCCCTACCAACTCTTGTCTCTGGAGTTCTGGCTGTCAAGCGGCAAGCAGCTGAACCCGAGTTCAGTAACACAAGGGAAGAAGAATGATTTGGATGCTGCATTATAGAGCAAGGACACAGTTTGCTTTCAGGTCTAGTAATCTCAGGGTTGTGGCAGTAAAACGGAGCCACAACTTCAGAGCCAAGCTTCCATCAGAATAAGAAGGAAAAAAGAACAGGCAGAGAAGAGACTGCGGATAAAGGGGATTTTGCTAAAAATGGGCTATGAATTCAGAGCACACATAAGCAGGGTTTCAGGAGCTGTATGGAGGTGCCAAAAGGGCACAGAATAGAGGATGTGAAAAGGCTTTGGGAGGTTAAGTGTGGAAGAGGGAGATCTGGGAGTCTGGAGGTTTTGTGGTGATAGATATGTAAAGATATAAAAGGCATAATGTAACTGGCCCTGGCAAATTTAAGACAGATTATGGTGGTAAGAATGAGGCTGGGAATGTTTGTGGAGTCAGATATTGGTTTGAGGGCTCTCTACTGTCCCCAGATAATTAGGATAAAAGGTCTAGGAAGGCACGGACTTGGTCTCAGTATACAAGTTTATGCTTGATTCTCCAACGATGTAAGAATATGTGCTCAGCACGAGTGCCTATCTTGATCCCAAGTGAAGGAGTTGGACTTCTGGTGACTCCAGGGATTACCAAGTATAAGGCCCCCTTTTCATCTCTGACTTGCTTTGTCTAATGCAGTCAATATGGGTAAAACTAGAAGTCTTCCTGTTCCCATCCAACTTTGAATTGTTATGTTTCCATGTTTTTATGATTTTATTAAATCTAGGCTCTCAGGTGTGCACCATATATGACACAAGATAGACAATTTCACCCAAGACAGCTTGTCTTCCTTAAATACTTACTTTTGTTTATTTTGGGGGAGTTAAGGATGGCTTACATTTCTTTCTAGTGCTACAGAGTAAATTATATTAAAAAAAAAACAACTATGGTCAGAGAAGTAGCAAAATATATATAGTCTATGTATTCAATATATAATGTTTTCCCTTCATTTATTCTATTTTTAAAAATCCCTATTAAAAAAATCTAATGCTAGCTCTACAGATTTTTTCTTAATTTAATATTGTTCCTTGGTTTAATTTTGCAAAGCACCATGCAAAACATACAGAGTAAGTTCTTTAGTTTAGCCATGCTCATCAGATCCAGTAGATCCTCTTTTCTACTCAGTTTCAACTTGATTGTTAAAAGCATTTACTGGGAAGCCAATATCGTCGTGCAAACTTGAGTTTCAAGAACTAATCACATAATCCAAAAGGTATTAGCGAATTTGTCAAAGATTATGAGATCGTTTTTGCACGTATTTCTCTTTCCCACACAAATGTTAGCAAAAAGCATGAATTTAATGCCCATAAGCAACTGCCAACTGACATTTAGGGTTCGTTTCTCCAAGTATCTTCCAAATTACCATATGCCACAGATGTTTCTGTGCATTAATCCCAATTATGTGATAATATCTATTCCTATTGTTCAACAAGCAGTCCTGTGGTATGAGTAGCCACATTTTGTAAACAAATTGGCTGCAGAAACAACTATTTACAGAAAAATAGTAAAAAGTCAAAATGTGCAATAATTTTGTGAGTTAGGGAACTTTGAAACTTTGTGATGGGAATCACAGCTTTCCAGCAAATCATGTTTCTACGGTTTTAACTTCCAAGGGTCTACCCTTTGGAAGGTCATGAGTAATAGTAACAGGAAGTGAAACAGCATCGATTCACTCTAAGATAGAGGAAAATTAATATCCAACCTATGGGCCTGTCTTCACTAATGAGGAACTGTTAGTAAGGACGACATCGATTTTTTAAGTGTGTATGCAATAAATGCCTTATTTATATTACTGCATAAAGTTCAGAAAGGCAGTGGAAATCAGTAGGGAATGAATTTTTTTTTTTTTGGCACACAATTTCAGTCTCTAAATTATGAGACCCCCAAATAAAACTAATGAATCAGCATCACAAGAAATGAAGTGGGAATGGGAGACCATCCTTTCCTCAGTAAAAGTGGTAAAATTCTGCAGGAGCACTAGATTGACAAACTGAGCTTTGTGTTTTTTTCCTGGAAATACACCTGTCACACTCATCTCCATTTTAAGAAATTTCTGAAAGTGATGCTCATTTGTCTGTCTTGTTGGGTATCTGCTCTTGAGGTGAGGACAGTGATTAAGATGCATAACCTTTCAGCCATTTCTTTGTAAAGTGATTCTTTGCTTCCAATCTGGCAGGGTTTTATTGTGCTACTCTGCTGGGTATCAAGGACACTTCGGTTAGTCTGTCACCTCCATGCTCAATATTCTCACTTCCATCTTCTAAATTTCTTACATTATTTCCCCTCCTCTCCCTAATGTACTCCCAGCTCTAGTCTTTGAAATCAGATATCTAATTCCCTTTCTCATCCAATTAAATATTTTTGCTTCCTTTCCTCTAATATAGTTCCTTTTATGATACATAACTGTCACATTATTAGATGTCATTTTAAAGTTTTTTTAATTCTCGTCATCTACATTTTTCATGCCAATAATGGTCATTTTAGTTTTTAATTTTCTAGAGAGTACTTTGCCTAATTAACATGACAAGGGTTCTTTAAACAGCTGGATTCCAAATTCGTATTGTTTTGGTGATCTTGATAAAAGAATACTGTGAACCTTGGGGTGGTGTGAATTTTAGAATGGTTTTTGATGAAAAATAGCTGAAGAAGGGCAGTTACTTTAAAATTGTTTTTTGTCCCAAGGAAAAATTAATTGCATGGATGGGACAATCACTTTAATTATATATCAGTTAGGATTGCAACTGCAACTAACTGAAACCCCAATAAATAGTATTTTAAAGAAAGAGGGATATACTTAATTTCCTCATATAACAAAAAAGTCCAGAGGTAGGCAATTGAGGCTGATGCAACAACATAACAGTGTCACTGATCCAAGCTCCTTCCATCTTTCTACTCCTTGATGTGAGGACCTTCATACTCATGATCATTAGCTATGGGCCTCACTGTCAAACTCTAGGCAAAAAAAAAAATGGTGGAAGAAGAAAGGGACAAAAGAGCTTTCTCCTTAGGGCACAGGGACTTTAGGTTACATCTCATGATCCAAAAATGTATCACTCATCATGCTTCAGATGAATTTGGGCTGGAAAAGTTAGTATTTTACATTTCCAGACTCCTCAGTCAATAAAGATGTCACACACACACACACACACACACACACACACACACACACACACACTGGAATATTACTCAGCCATAAAAAAGAATGAAATAATACCATTTTCAGTGACATGGATGGACTTAGAGATTATTATACTGAGTGAAGGAAGTCAAAGACAAATATCATATGATATCACTTATATGTGGAATCTAAAAAAATGGTACAAATGAACCTATTTACAAAACAGAAATAGAGTCACAGACATAGAAAACAAACTTATGGTTACCAAGGGGGAAAGGGTGGGGTAGTGATAAATTGGGAAATTGGGACTGACACATGCACACTACTCTATATAAAATAGGTAACTAATAAGGACCTACTGCATAGCACGGGGAATTCTATTCAGTACGCTGTAATGACCTATATGGGAATGGAATCTAAAAAAGAGGGGATACTTGTATATGTATATCTGATTCATTTTGCTGTACAGCAGAAACTAACACAACATTGTATATCAACTATACTCCAATAAAAACTAATTAAAAAAATAAGGAAGTGGCTTGCTCGTGATTTCTGACTAGCCAACTCATAGTTCCCTTCTGTTTATGGCAGGGCCACCAAAAACTAATATTCCCTTCCACTGGTAGGGCTGTTACGGGGAAATTGCTTCCCAGATAGAAAATACATACTGTTGCTCACTCCTCCACTGCTCACTGCATTCAGGAGTGGCCAAATGTCTAGTTTCATTTCTAGTTTAACAAAATGCAAGTGGAAGTGTTGAGTGTTACTTCCAGTCCAGTGCTTTGGAGAATAATGGATTTATTTTCTATACCTGTTGTTATAGGCTGAATATTTGTGCCCCCTCCAAACTGATATGTTGAAAACTAACTGTTAATATGATTGTATTTGGAAGTGGAGACTTTGGGAGGTGATTAGGTCATGAGGGTGGGGCCTCATGAATGAGATCCATGCCCTTATTATAAAAGAGACCCCTGAGAGCTCTCTTGCCCTATTTGCCATCTGAGGACACAGAGAAAAGATGACTCTATAAACCAAGGAGTGGATCCTCACTGGACACTGAATCTTCCAGCACTTTGATCTTGTATTTCCCAGCCCCTAGAACTGGGAGGAATAAATTGCAGTTGTTTATAAGCCACCCAGTCTATAGTGTTTTGTTATAGGAGCCTTAATGGACTAAGACACTTGTCCTTCAACTGCCAGTGGGATGTAGAGAATTCCATGACTCAAGGCAGTGGTGGAGCCACAGGATGAAAGAACTGTGGGTTCCTAAATGTCTATGTGTAAGAGAATTATCATTGACTAGTAACACTTACATATGAATATTTTATGAGTCAGAAATAGTCATATAGTGCATTAAGCCACTGAAAGGTGAGGATTCTGCTAGTTTTTACTTAATAAACTGCTATAGCTCAGAACATGCTCCAGATTACATTTTTTAATTTCATGTGCAATGTTTACACTGAAAGAAAATTTTGCAATCCTATTACCGGTAGGAGTTTCTCTTCCCAACTGTCTTTTCCAACAGGAAATGCAGGATATATTGGCAAAGTGCTCTATTCTTCCTTGGTGTCCTGTTTCTGTTTCATGATTATCAGGCCAGGATAAGAAATCACCTCCTTTTATTTTCTTGGGAAACTTAAACAACATTTTGGGACAACACATTTACAAATGGTTATCCTAATACCTGTATAATATTCATCAAAGAGTTTCAATTGTATTGTACATTCTCTCCATTTTGTCACTGTTAAAATAGACTTTCTAAAACGACCATACATATTGCTTTTGTCATAACCATTCTAATTCATGCATTTGTGTTCAAACACAGAGAAAACTACACCACTTTTGCCTTTTACCTCTTACTAGAAGTAATATAACCTGTTATAATGATAGATTCTACGGAAAACATAAATATGATGTACCTCACCAAAGATTTATCTACAAATCTGAATAATGCTGAGCACTGAATGACAACAGGGTAGGAGTCATTGGGTAAAGCAAAGACTAAAAGTACAGGAGGCCAAGAAAATCACCAAACCTGGACTGAAAAAGCAACGATCAAAAAGATATCAATGTATTTAAAAGAATAATATATGAATTTTTTGTTTGGCATGACTTGGTGTGCCGTACTTGTTGACACCCAAATGCCAATATCAAATCTGTAAAGATAGTCTAAAATTTTTTTAAATGATTAACTGATGTTAAAAATACATACATATATATATATTATATATATATAATATACATATATATATATAATATATATAGCCACAGAAATAAAAAGGATCGCAAGAGACTACCATAAGTTTACATAAACACAAAGTGACTTTTTGGAGTACTACAAATATTGTCTACCCTATTTATGGCATTGATTCCATGACTGTATATGTTCAACCAAACTGCTCAAACTGGACATACAAAAAGGATGAATTTGAGTGTATTTAAATCACAATTTAAAAAATTGTTCTTAAAAACCCATGTATTGTAGAAAGCAACTCCCAGCAAAATGGGAATGGAAGGATTGTTTTTTTAATTTGCTGAAGTACTTTTATAAAAACCTATAGCTAACATTAAACTTAATGGTGGAAGACTCAATAGTTTCCCCCTAAATTTGGGAAAAAATAAAGGATCTCTCTTTCACCATGTCTGTTCAACACTAATGGGATTCTTGCTAATGTTAACAAGGCAGTATAGAGAACTAAAAAGTGCAAAAATTGGAAGAAAAGAAGTAAAACTGTATTTATTCTGAAATGATGATACGGTACATACAAAATCCTAACAAAACTACTGAAACACTTAAAGAATAAATAAGCCATTTAGCAAGATCACACAAAAAAAGGTAAATTAAAAAAACCCTTTATTTATATAAACTGGCAGTAAGCAAATGGGAAAAGAAATTTAAAAACCACATCGTTTACAACAGCACCCAAAATAAAATACTTAGAAATGAATTATCCAAGTACCAGCAAGCCTTGAACACAGAACACTTTAAAAATAGAGAGAAACACTATATTCATGGATCAATACTGTCAAGATGTTAATTATTCACAAATCGATTAGCTAATTGCAAATTTTACATAGAAATGAACATTTCTTTGAGTGGTGAAAACAGTATTGTACAAGAAAAAAAAAGTCGGAGAACTTATACTAACGGTTATGCAGAGTGTGTATTAATGGTAGAAAGAGAGAAAACAATGGAATGTAACAGATTACCTAAAAATAACTCATTCATATGTAATCAATTTATTTTCAACAAAAGTGCCACAGCAATTCAACTGGAAAAGGAATATTTTTAAAGTACTTATTCCAGAGTAACTGGATATCCACATGGAAAAAAATGAACTTCTACCTCTATTTCACAGTTCACACAAAAAATTAACTTCAGATGGATCATACACTAAATGTGAAAGCTGAAAGTATCAGGCTTTTAGAAGAAAATCATAGGAGGCTATTTTCATGATCTTAAAGAAAGATTTTTTTTTTAGGTTAGGTTAGATGTAAAAAGCACAAACTAAAATATAGAATAAATTGATAAATCCATAATTGATAAATTTAACACCAACAAAATTAAAAGTTGTGCTAATCAAAAGACACCATTCAGAAAATGAATAGTAGAGCTACAGATTGGGGATAACAATTCTTAACACATCTAACTGGCAAAGGTCTTTTATCCACACCTCCTACAACTCGATAAAAAAGACAAACTATTTCTTTTAAATAAGAAAAAGATTTGATAAGATACTTTGCAAAGAAAGATATATAAATAGTTATTAAGCAGAAGAAAAAGCACTCAAGATTATTAGATATTAAGGACGTGCAAATTACGACCAAAAGGAGCTGTCACTCTTTACTCACTGGAATGAGTAAACTGGAAACAACCGAAATGTCCCATAACAGAAAAATTAATTAAAAATTTTAGTATCCATACAATGGAATACTATTCAGCAGTGAACATGAGTGACCAATTATTATATGCAACATATAGATGCATCTCAGAAACATTATACAGAATGAAAGAAGCAAAGAAATTCATAGTATGATTCCACTTACATGAAGTTCTAGAACGGACAAACCTAATCCATGGTGGTCAAAATAAGAAATGCAGTTGCTCAGAGGTGGGGAATTGAGGAAAGGAACATGAGAGAACTTCCTGAGATGATGAAAATATTGTTGGTCTTAAAAGTAGGGTGGGTTATAGAAGTTCATGTATTTGTACACTTAGGCTCTGTTCATTTCATGATACATAATTAAACCTTAAAGAAACTATAGGTGAAGAACTATAATGAAAAATATCTTTACTCAATCAGATTGACAAAACTCTGAAACTTTGGTAATATATTCTTCAGTCAAGACTGTGGGGAATACTCATATATATTGGTAATGAGCATATCAGTGCAAATTGGCATAATTCCCTATGGTGGGGAACTTGGAAATATATGAATGCATTCACATGTATTTACCCTTTGACACAGTATTCCTACCTCTTTGACTCTATACCAAAGATACATTTGCAAGAACAAAAAATGACCAAGAAATAGTTTATTCACTGTGCATTATTTTAATAGTAAAAAATAGCAATAGCTTAAATCTCCACTCATAAACTTTTGTAAATCACAATGGACTTACACAGGATTACTATGTACACTTCTCTTAGCCTCTTCTAAAGAAAATGAGGAGCCATTAATCTGAATAACAGTATAAAGGGAAGGGAAATAACCAAACTTTGATGGTGGATGGGAAGAGATTAATGGATAATTAACCACTGATGAAACAAAAAGACAACCTACTGAATGGGAGAAGATATTTGCAAATGATATGACAAATAAGGGGTTAATATCCAACATATACGACAGCACATACAACTCAATATCAAAAAAATGAACAACTCAGTATCAAAAAAATGAACAACTCAATTAAGAAATGTGCAGAAGAACTGAATAGAAATTTTTCTAAAGAGGAGATGCAGATGGCTGACAGACACATGAAAAGATGCTCAACATTGCTAATCATCAGGGAAATGCAAATCAAAACTACAATGAGATATCACCTCACACCTGTCAGAATGGCTATCATCAAAAAGAACATGAATAACAAATATTGGCGTGGATGTGGAGAAAAGAAAACACTCCTACACTGTTGGTGGGAATGTAAATTGGTGCAGCCACTGTGGAAAACAGTATGGAGGTTTCTCCAAAAACTAAAGATAAAAGTACCATATGATCAGCAATCCCACTCCTGGGTATATATCCAAAAAACACTAAAAACACTAATTTGAAAAGATACATGCAGCTAAATGTTCATAGCAGCATTATTTACAATTGCCAAGGTATAGAAGCAACCTACATCTCCATCAACAGATGAATGAATGAAGAATATGTGGCATTATATATATATATATATATATATATATATATATACACATACACACACACACACACAATGGAATGCTCATCAGCCATATAAAAAAAGAATGAAATTTTGCCATTCATGGCAACATGGATGGACTTGGAGGGCATTATGCTAAGTGAAATAAGTCAGACAGAGAAAGACAAATACTGTATGTGTGGAATCTTAAAAATACAACAAACTAGTGAATAAAACAAAAAAGAAGCAGACTCACAGATACAGAGAACACACTAGTGGTTACCAGTGGGGAGAGAGAAGTGGGGAGGGGCAAAATAGGGGTAGGAGGGAAAATAAAAGAATTATTATGGGACTACAGAAAATCATGTGTGTGAAACTTTTGAAAATTGTAAAGCACTATAGAATTTAAAGAATATGTTATTCAATAAAAATAAAATTTAAAAAAGTTTTCATTATTAAACATAAATGAACTAAAGGGGAAATTCATGATCTAAGGAAGAAGACAACAGCCAACATTATATTATGAGAAGCAAATAATAAATACAATGGCACAACCAGAGAAAACAGCCATTGTGATAAATAAATGTAGGGGCTACATCTTAAAAATATTAGAGATACATCTAATGCAAATCTAAAATAGAGCATATGCAAACAGACTGAGAGAACAAATATGGAGGGAATTAAAATCATAACAGTGGTTGATGTTTTTGAAAATCTTGATAACTTACTTGGTTTTCAAGAAAAAATAAGATGACCAAAATTTTATTCAAGAAATAAAAACCTGAGTACATTTTAAAATTTGTCAAAGAACATCCTCTAAAACACAGTCTTTTCGATTAGTGTAATGAATGATCTCTTGCAAATTAAACGTGTAGTTTTAAGGAACAGAATGCAGAATTCTTTAAGGAAAGAATAAGATGGAGCTCTTCCTAACTCAACCTAACAGAGAAAAGAAACTATACTAATCTAATTTATGAATGTGGCTGTTAAAATCCTAAATAACACAAGAAACTGAAATCCAACCATAATGTATATTAAAGAATAATCCAGCATGATCAAACAGTGTTTATCCCAGAATAGCAAGTGTAACTTTTTTATTTCTCTATTTTCTCCCATGTTCCTCAAACTATCCCTGTGGAATATATTGTAGAGAGAAACACTTGAAGTTTTAAAAATCACTCTCCAGGCTGATTTCTGTAGGCCATGAATTCTGGTAGGAAGGATTGCAACTGTAGTGGATAGGGATGCATCTTTGGAGCAGCTCAGCCTAGAGGCAGACCCCAAACAAAGAAACAAAGTAGGTATGGACAGATCAATAGGCAATAGAACAGGTATAGTCATCATATCTTTAAGAAGTATTCAAACTGCAGAGATCTCTAGTTATGCATAAATAATCACAGGGTCCATAGAAATACAATCAGTAAGAAACTCATGAAGGAGTTATTTGGTATGTAACACAAAATTTCTCAAAGATATTTAATCAAGGCCTAACTTGAACTACTTGTCTAGTCATGATACTTTGGCCTATCCCCCGACCTGGTTCATTTCACAAATGCAGAGCCCCTTGAAAATCAGAAACTTCAGTATAGATCATGAAAGATTCTGAATACAGTACAAGAGTATACTATGAACATTCTTCCTAGCCTTTCCTAAAGGGATGTAGAGCCCATAACCTTCATACTGGTACATGGAGAAAGTGAATAACCAAATGTCAGTGATGAATGGGGGGAGATTAGTGGATGCCTACACTAATTTCACAAAAACCATTTTCTTTGGATTTACAAATGCATGACAGTCAAGTCCATAACTGTGGACAATATCAGAATAGGAATAAATGGAGTTTCAGGTGATAAATGGAGCTTTAATTAAGACTATTTTTAGGAGGCCTATGTACCCAAAGTTATGCAATGAATACTGTCCAAGTTCTTGCATAAATAGATGGGACTACATATCCTGAACTGAAAGAGTCCCCACATTGACTGCCTGACTCATGGAATAGGAATACTGTAGTACAAAGGACAGTGGATCTCTTCTTACCAGTCTTACATTTCTACTTCTAAATAGGGTTTAGTAAACTTTAGCAGGCCAACACAAAGCTAACAACTAGAAAAATGAGTATATGTAAAAAATAATATTTATAAAGATATCACAGGGCTTCCCTGGTGGTGCAGTGGTTGAGGGCCCGCCTGCCGATGCAGGGGACACGGGTTCATGCCCCGGTCCGGGAAGATCCCACATGTCGTGGAGCGGCTGGGCCTGTGAGCCATGGCCGCTGAGCCTGCACATCCAGAGCCTGTGCTCTGCAATGGGAGAGGCCACAACAATGAGAGGTCCCTGTACCGAAAAAAAAAAAAAAAAAGATATCACATAAGTCATGAAAATTCAGTTAACTAAAATTCTACAAAGAAACATCCCTTCTTATCTGGGTTGATAATCACTAGCCATTTACTGCCCTGGAGGCATTTACTGATCCTAAGGACAGATGAGAATCTACATGGCTTAGGTTAAAGGCACCCAAATAGGGAAAAGAGAATCCAGTAGAGTTTTGACCATGTTATCAAATGGAAACTGAAAGATTCCCAAACAAATGATGAGTTTACTTCATGAGGTGTTAGCTAAGTTCTGGGATCCTGCAAGACACTGAGGATAAGCCAAGAGATTTATAGATGGCAGAGTAACATCTCCTGTGGTGCACAAGAAACAAGCCTTGCTGGAAGTTGGAAACCTGACAAAAACATGTAGTGTTTCTCTTGACATTTGTCAGATTTTGAAGCTGTGTAGCGTAGGAGCTAAAGTACTAAACTCAAAATCTACAAATGACAGAAGTGATTCTTGTAAATTTTACAGATGAGGAGATGAGACTAACCTCAATTCAATCAAAACCCAAGGAAAGCCAAGGAAGAGGCATGAACTAAAGATAGACTAAATTTTACTAAACACAGCAGAAGAAAGGGTGACTGAACCTGAGGATAAGTTAATGAAAATGTCCAAAACACAAAAGAGATAAGATGTAGATTAAAAGAAAATATCTCAAAGCACAAAGAGAAAAAAATGATAAAGAAGAAAACAGAGATTAACATACATATAATTGGAATTTTAGAATGAGAGTAGATAAAGATAAGACAGAAACAATTTGAGGAGAGAATTGTTTTTTAAAAAAAAAAAATCTGAAACTGATGAAAGACATCAACACACAAATTCAAAAAGCTCAGGGAACCAAGAGCTTTCTTTTCAATACAAAGAAAACCAAAGCAAGGTCAAAACTAAATAGAAGTCTGAAACAGCCAGAGAATAGAAGACATGTCTTCAAGGTATTTGACTGCTTTTACAACAGAGACTATGTAAGCCAGAAGACAATAGGATAATATCTTTAGAGCAGAAGAAAATGCTGACCTAGAATTCTATACCCATTGAAATATACTCCTCAAAATGTAGCAAAGATGTTCCAACACAAGCAAGAGTAGAGAGTCTTTCTGGCAGACCCTCACTATAAGAAGTACTTAAGGAAATTCTTGAAGTTAGAAGAAAATAGTCCCAGATGGTAGCATAAACTGCAGAATCCAGAAGGTGAGCACAACATTTGGTGCTCCTTTTTCTTTATAAAACATTTATTGATTCAAAACCAACAGCTGAGAGGCTGAAAAGCTTAGAAGAAAATTGTGCTTGGATTAGATAAATGGCCATAATTAACAGTGACCATGGTAAAAAGAAAACCTCAGGCTTTCAAGTGGGGCCCTAAAAAGGCAACACCTAAGCCTAAGTGTAAAGATAAACTTGAAATAGATCTACTCCCAGAAAGACTGAAAGCCAATTTTTGGAAATTAGTGAATCCCTGTTTTCTTTAATGTGATCTGCCTATATCCTTGATGCCTGCTAGAAACTAAGTCCTTGCTGAAGAAAAATATCATTATTCAAAGTCTCAAAATTTCCTTAATAATCTCTGGGATTCAGAGAAAGACAACTAGACAAACAAAAAGATGAAAATTGATGATCAGAAGAAAAAACAGTGACTTGAAATAGATTCAGAGGAAATAAAAATATTAGAGCAATAAATAATAATAGTAATTTAAAATAGCTATGAATTTTGTCAGGATTGAAAACTATAAAAAAGAATATAATGAAAATGCTGAAACAGAATACTATAACAAATTATGAACTAAATAGGTGGATTTAACAGCAGGTTAGGCATAGCCAGCGCAATTTTGGTGACTTTTATTATAGATAAGAAGAAAATATCCAAACTAAAACAGAGACAAAAGGTTAAAATTTTTTTTTTTAATAACATAGAAGATATACAGTATATGGTTAAAAACTTTTAATGTACATGAAATCAGAGTCCTAGAAATGAGGACAGAAGGGATAGGAAAGAATCAATATTTGAAGAGATAATGGTCTAGGAATATTGCAAAACTGACAACTAGGTATCTACAGGTTCAAGGATCACTACAAAGCACAGGTGGACTAAAACAGAAAAATCATACCTACACATATCACATTGAAATGTTGGAAACAAAAAACATAGAGAGAAAATTCACAATTGCCAGGAGAAAAATACATGATACCTTCAAAGGATAAACAAGATAGACAGCTGACTTCTCAATAGAAGATTGCATTAGTTTGCTGGGCTGCCATAAAAAAGTATCACAGACTGGGTGGCTTCAACAGAAATTTATTTTCTCACAGTTTTGAAGGATAGAAATCAAAGATAAAGGTGTCAACAGGGTCAGTTCCTTCTAAGGCCTCTCTCCCTGGCTTTTAGTTGGCTGTCTTCTCCCTGGGTCTTTTTGTGTTCCTCCCTCTATGTCTGTCCAAATTTTCTCCTCTTACAAGGACACCAGTCATATTAGATTAGGGCCCATCCCAATGATCTCACTTTTACTTAATTACTTCTTTAAATACCGTATTTCTAAATACAGTCACACTCGGAGGCACTGGGGGTTAGGACTTCAATATATAAATTTTTAAGGGACATAAGTCAGCCCATAATAAATACAGAAGAAAATAACTACCCATCTAGAATTATAATTCACTCCCAAAAATATTCGTCAAAAATGAAGGTAAAAACAGACATTTTCAGAACAAAATTGAAAAAAGTAAACAGTAGATCTGTGATAAAGAAAATTCTAAAGGAGATCCTCTGACAAAAGCAAAATACTCTTAGATAAAAGTACAAAGAAGTAGGGAGAAATGAAGAGCAAAGAAAGGGTAAACAATTAAGTGAAACTGTTAAGTGGAAAACTTAACAATTTAATTAAGTGAAATTAAGTGGAAAATTAAGTGAATACTGACTATAAAAAAATGATAATCTTGACTTCTAGCATTCATATTTTATACAAAATTAAAATATGTGATAACAATAGCACAAAAAACTGGAGCTAAAATGTTCTAAGGTTCTTAAATTACACAAGAAGTGGTAAAGTACAAATTGTATTAAATTTAATAAATCAGGGATGCATGTTATAATATTTAGAGTTATGACTAAATAAATTGGGAGAGAATAACTAATAGATAGCAGTTAAGATACATGCACATTTATACACATAAATATATGTATATACCAAATGAATTTCTATATTCAAACAATTCAAAAATGAAAATTTTAAATATACTATTTATAATAGCATCAAATGTCATCCAATTCCTAGGAATAAATCTAGTAAAAGATGTTCTAGACCTCACCCAGAAAACTAAAAATATGATTGAGAGAAATTAAAAACCTAAATAAATGGAATTATATACTGTGTTCAGAGATCAGATTATTAAGATATCCTTTCTCTCCAAACTCATCTATAGATTCAGTATAATTCTAACCAAGATCCCAGTAGTTTTTGTGCTGGAGAAATTGACAGGATGATCCTAAAATGTGTATAGAAATGCAAAGGGCCGAGAATAGTTGCAAAATCTTTGTACAGAATAAACATGAAGGACTGACTAACTCTTTTGGATGATAAGACTCATTGTAAAACTACAGTAATAAATATAATCTAGAATTGGTATAAAGATAGACAAATAATCAGAACAGAAGAGAGTTCAGAAATACACCTCCATATACACCTCCACCTATACAGTCACCTGATCTATATAACAAGGTTACATAATAATGCAGTGGGGAAATGGTAATCATTTCAATGTATCAGGCTGGAACCTTAGGTTATTAGTATGGAAAAAAATGAACTTTGATCTTTACCTTGTGCCATTATAAAATCAAGTTCAAATAGCTTGTAAACCTAAATGCAAAGGATAAAATAATAAAGCTTTTGGAAGCTAACATGAGACGCTATCCTCTTGATCTTGGAGTAGGAAAAATTTCTTATAGACGCATAGCCTGTCCATAAAGGAAAAGACTTATAACTGATTTAATTGAAGAGCTTTCCTTCATCAAAAAACACTGTTAAGGGAGTAACAGTACAAGCTATAGGGTATTAAAAGATATTTTTAAGACCTATACCTGACAAATGACTCATAGTCAGAATTTATTAAAAAAACCACAAAACTCCTTCAAATCGCTGATAAAAAGTTAGTCAATCTAATAGGAAATTAGCAAAAGATTTAAACAGCCTCTTCCCACAGTGACTATCCAAGTGGTCATTAACCATACGAAAACGTGCTCATCCTTAGGAGTCCACAGTGAAATGCAAAAAAACCAGAAACCTACCCTACGGTATTAGTAGTCAGCATAGTGGATCATCTCTGTAAAAGGGGAGCACCATGGTTATGGGGGCATGTGAAGGGCATTTGGGATGCCGGGAAGCTTTTTTCTATTACTTGTGTGGTGGCTAACTGGCTGTGTTCACTCTGTGGTAATTCACTGAGCTAAACATGTATGCTTCGTGCACTTTTGTGTTATGTTCCCAGGACAAGTTTATTTTCAAATTGTGAAAATGAATGCACCAGAGCTACATTCAGCAATATGAATAAATCTTACTAATGTAACTCAAGGTGACAAAAGCAAGTCTCAGAAGACTACCTAGAGTATGATAATCTCTTTAAACATTCGAAAATGAGGAACACTACACTCTTTATTTAGCCCTATATATGTGAGTAAAAGCAACAACCAAATAACTAAGAAAGGAAATGAAAAGTACAAAAATCAGAAAAATGGCCATCTTTGAAAGGTAAGCAGACAATGGGATAGGGGACTAGCATATCACTTAGATATGTTATTTTTATTTTTATTTTTTGCAGTACGCGGGCCTCTCACCGTTGTGGCCTCTCCCGTTGCGGAGCACAGGCTCCGGACGTGCAGGCCCAACGGCCATGGCTCACGGGCCTAGCCACTCCACGGCATGTGGGATCCTCCCGGACCGGGGCACGAACCCGTGTCCCCTGCATCGGCAGGCGGACTCTCAACCACTGCGCCACCAGGGAAGCCCAGATATGTTATTAATAATATTCTACATCCTGAAGTGTGTGGTACATGTATGGATGTTTATTATTTAAGTGGATAGACAAAAATAGGTATGAAATGGATGCAATGACTAGAGATGATGGTGTGTCATGAGCTAAGGGTTATGATGAAATTGTGTGCATTTGTGAGCCAAATAATAAAAAAAATTAAAAACTAAATACAGCTCAACTAATTCTGAAACTAGTAATTTGGAGAGCATAAAAGGTGAGATCATCATGAGAAAACTATCCTGCCAAACCCTACCCAATAATATGTATAAAAGAAAATGCACATGACCAAAATATACATAAGAAATTCAATAGCATGCTAATATATTAAAGTAGAAAAATTATATAATCACTGAATTTAAAGCAGAGAAATCATTTGGTGAAATTCAATACCTATTCATTATTCTTTAAAGTGCTTGCAAACTAGAAACACAGAAGAAAAATTAATAAAAGATATAAGTTGTGGAAAGGAAGAAAGCTATCTTTACTTTCAGACAATATGATTATCTCAAAGATAATCCATACAAATTATTAGAACTTCTAGGAACGTTATTAAAATAGCTCAAATGATTCAACAGCTGAATATAAGACCAATATTCAGAAACTTCACTTCTATGAATAAGCAACAAATGGTTATAAAGTGTAAATTTTTAAAATGATATATATATTTTAAAATATAACAGTGTTTATTTCTTTTTACTTGTGGACAGTTTGCTTTATTTATTTATTTATGGCTGTGTTGTGTCTTCGTTTCTGTGCGAGGGCTTTCTCTAGTTGTGGCAAGCAGGGGCCACTCTTCATTGTGGTGCGCGGGCCTCTCACTATCGTGGCCTCTCTTGTTGTGGAGCACAAGCTCCAGACGCTCAGGCTCAGTAACTGTGGCTCACGGGCCCAGTTGCTCCGCGACATGTGGGATCTTCCCAGACCTGGGCTCGAACCCGTGTCCCCTGCATTGGCAGGCAGATTCTCAACCACTGCGCCACCAGGGAAGCCCTTAAAATGATACTTCCACTTGCAATAAAAAATAAACTTGAAACATATCTAGCAAGAGATATTCAGTACCTTTTTGAAGAAAGTATAAAACTTTATTAATAGTCTATAATAATTTTCTGTTACTGTATAACAAATTACCATAAATTTAGCAGCTTAAAACACCATTTATATATTATCTCACAGTTCTGTAGATAAAAAATACAGGCATGCTCGCCTGAGTTTTCTACTTAGGGAAACACAAGGCCAAAGGTAAAGTGTCAGTCAGGCTTGGCTTTTATCTGTAGCTCCTAAGAAACAATCCACTTTCCAAGCTCATTTCAAGTTTATGGTAGAATTGAGTTCCTGTATCTGCAGGACCCAGCTCCCCAGTAGCCGACACCGGCTACTGTCGGTGGGGATTGATCTAGCACCTAGAGGCTGCTCTCAGGTCCTTGCCCTATGCCAGACTGCCTCTGTCTCAGCAATGAACCTCCTTCACTGAATCCTTCTCATGCTTTGAATCTTTCTGCATTCCTCTTCTGTTACCAGCCAAAGAAAACTCTGCTCTCAAAGGGCTCATGTGATTAGGTTAGACACAGCCAGATACTTTCCCTATATTACCGTCAACTGATTAGTAACCTGAATTACATCTGCAAAATCCCTTGACCTCGTAATAACACATTATGAGAGTATTAAAATCATGGGACCATCTTAAATTTCTGCCTGCTACAGGATGTTAAAGCATAAAAATCAACAAAAAGGGAGACCCAGTATTATAATGATTATGTGTCTGTGATTTGCTTGATCTGTAAATAATAGAAAATCTCCAAATAGAAGAAAGTTATATCAAATAAGCTATTTATATTTATTTGTTTTATTAATTTATACCTATCTTTATCTCAGTACCACACTGTATTAATTGTTGTTGTTTTGTAGTAAGTCTTGAAATTAGGTAGCATGAGTCCTCAAACGTTCTTCATTTTTAAAACTGTTTAGGCTATTCTAGAAGAATCTGATAATTGCGCTAGCTAGGACCTCCAGTACAGTATGAAATAGAAGTGATGAGAGTGGAAACTGTTATCATATCCCAGATCTTAAGAAGAAAGTGCTTTATATGCTCCATTCAGTAGGCTATTAGCTACAGGTTTTGCAGATTTTCATTATTAGATTGAACAATTCTCTTCTATTGCAAAAGTTTTATCATGACTAGGTACTGAATTTTATCAAATGCCTTTATTTCTTTTACATTTATTGAGAAGAACATATTTTTTTTCTCTTTATTTTGTTAATGTGGTGAATTACAAGAGTGACTTTTGACTACCATCTTTAATATTTTGATATAAACCCCAGTTGTTCAAGGTGTATAATCCTTTCTATGTATTGCTGCATTCGACTTGCTAATTTAAAGGATTTTTACATCCATTATTATGAGATACATTAGTCTGTAATTTTCTTTTCCTATAATATTATTGTCAGGTTTTGACATGAGGATTATGTTAATTTCATAAAACAAGCTGAGGGTTATTCCTCTTCTTCTCCTGAAAGTGTTTGTATAAACCTGGTATAATTTTTTTAATATTTGATAAAATTTATCAGCAAAGTCATCCTCTATATTCCAAAATGCCATGCCTGGCTATGGGTAGCTGTTAGAAATCTAGCTGGCTTCACCCCATCTCAACAAAGTTCTTTTGCCTATAGATGGCATATTTCTCCCTCTGCTAGTACCCTGAATTTTTGCAAATGTCTTTGTAACGGAAGCAGTCACTGATCCCTTTGTACCAGTGAAAGACTCGTCTCACTCTAGAATTTTGTAAATTTGGACTCTTCTGCATCCACTGCTTCTAATGTCTCTAAAGAAAAAAGTATATATTTTGTTTATCCAGTGCTTTCTTTTTGTTACAGCAGGAATGACAGCCTTTGCGACTATATAGAACTTTTCCAGAAGCACAACTCTTTAGTTTTAATTTCAGTAACTTGGTTGCTCAACATTCTCTGTTTTAGGGTTTAAGAACTCCTGAGCAGCATACTCCCCTTGCTGCTCCAGACCCAATCCTAAAGCAGGGCATGTATAGGTAGACTAACACAGTGCTAATAAGTTCAGTCTCTCAAGTCCAACTACCTAGGTCCAAATTCTGGATCTACCACACTTCCTAGCTTTGGACAAATTACTTAAATGCTCTACCCTTCATTTTTCTAGCTCATAAAGATAATAATACTACATATTGCATATCATTATAAACACACAATAAAAGACTGAGAACAGTATCTGGCGCAGAGAAAACAACCAATAATTACTAGCTCTTTCTATAAAAAAGGCAAACCAAATTATGAAAGACATTTGGTTCGGGCTGCGACTGGGCCTGCCCGGGCAGTGACCCTCTCGCTAAAAATTGATTTCCTTGATTTATCATCATATTAATCTATGAATTCACTTAATAACTTCTTCCTCTTCTCATTGCTATTAAATATCTGGGATTCAGTTTGAAGGTCATCTCCTCCTGACCACTGACCTTATCTGGCCCTATTAGCACCACATCTCTGTAAAGAGCGAGGTTGAGGGTGAAACTCGGCCTGACGGTACCTTGTACTGATGCTGTACTAAGACTGACAGTTTATCATGCAGTTTGGAGTAGGATGGCCGATTCCTGCCGAGGGGACAGCTACCTACACTACTCCAAGCCTCATAAGATTTCAAAGTAATTGTGGCCTCAGATATTTATTTTGAATTTACTACACGGCTAATGATGGGGATATTCAATTTATTTTTTTAAAGATGATAGCTATTCCTTCAAGCAAATGATCAGTGTCAAACAAATCACTTAACTGACTAAAAGGATACTGCTTATAGGAAGCCTTCCACTACCTGAGGCAGAAGAGGAAATAATAGGATTAGGATCTAAAAGAGATTTGATAGCTGTCATTTCCACAATAGGAATGTTGACAGGGGGAATAAATAACTTCTGGAGAGCGACTTGTTAAACTGGGTTAAAAGAAGATCTGTATGGGCCTGGCTGAGTCTGGTGCCGCCTGCCAATCTGATTATATTTTATTACTCAGCTGAACTGTATTCCATGATTCAGTTTGTGGTTATCTAAAGGGGTCACGAGCTGCAGTAGCTCATACTTCCTGAACATATTTGGGCAGCAATGGTGGATTGTTTTAAGAGAATGTCAACTAGGGTGAGAGAGAAAGACAAAGGGCTTTTTTTTTATTATTATTGTTACTTAAGATCATCAAAACTACCAACCAAGGAAAAGGCAGGCAGCCTCCTTTGTGGGATTCCAGCAAACATTTGGGCACATCAGAGACAAAGGAAGTCCTCTCCACTACAAAACCATACTTTACAAACACAGGGCTTATGCATATACAGCATGAAGTCCTCATCTTTCAATCCAGTGTCTCTGGGTAACTCCACATTGTCCTGTTTTGACATCTCCATCCTCATTTAATTCAAGAGCCTCCCCTGGGTCTTGTCATTATTCACTTTTTGTATATGCCTAAAATTATGAACTCAGATCTTTTATTTTTCCAGCTACCTTATTTCCATTCTGATCATGCTGTCTTCCAGTTTTTTATCTTCTCTTTTTTGTCCCTATGCGGTATGTCTCCTCCTGGCGCTGCATATTTGCCTATCTAGCCTGGATCTCGTGGCTAGACTATCAATTTACCTTCTTACTAGCATCGTCCTGTGTCTCCTTTAGCCTTCAGCCACAACTGGCCAATCCTGGGTCAAGTTAACCATTCAGCTACTCTTTCCAGTACTGAGACTAATCAGGCTCCTGAAAAGCCTGGTGGTACTGGAAATGCACAACTTCTGCAGTCTGAAGCCTGTTGCAAATCCCACGGTCATTATTCCAAACCTTCACCATTCAAGTTCTTCCATGTCATATCACCTGAATACCCTCTCATACATACATATAATCTCCAAAAAAATGATTTCTTTCCTCCCAGATAAAGATTGTCAGGATCCAATGCTTTCAATTTAGAAACTGTCTCCATTGACTTATCCACATAAGAAACAGCAAGTGTGATTTAGACCTGGGTCATGGTAACGGCCAAGCCTCTTTATACCATTGCTTAAGTGTATGACCTTCAGCAGTGATGTAACCTCTCTAAAAGTTAGTTTGCTCACATACAAACTGATGACAATAAAGGCACTTATTTTCAAGATTACTTTCAAGTCAGGATTTAAAGAAATCACATAGAGAGAACTTAGCATAATGCTTCCCAGTTAGTGAGTACTCAATAAGTGTTATAAAAAGAATTACAAAAGTAATTTCTGTTGTTACATCTACCTTCATCCCTTGCATCCTTCTGTCTTATCTCTCTTATAGCTAAGATGAATTTCTCCATCTTCTCATGCTTCAGTGACACCGTATTCTATCAATTCTGCCTCTCTTATCCTGTATTTTTCACTCTCTCAGCATGTTAAAAAATTTGTACAACACACACATGCTCACAACAGTCCTACATAATCCTATGCAGTCCTAGCTCTTCCTTTCTCTTTTCTTCCCACAATTATGCTGCTCTAAAAAATTAACACTCCTTAATTTCCCTTCTTCAACTTCACTTCTATTGTTACGCACACACAAAATTACATTTGACTAAGTAATCAATAACTTTTAAATTGTTAAGTCTATAGACCTTTAATGCCAGTTTCAGGTTACCATTTATGGAACTGACGTGCCTAGCATGGTGTAACGCAGTTTTGTGTCCTTGACCATTTAATTCTCATGACAATGCTAAGAGGTAGTCATCATTGTCGTTATTTTATAGAGAAGGAAAGAGAACCTAAGGGGTGTCATCCATGCAATCACCACCAATTCACTGAGCACATACTTTTCAATAATCACTGTTCTATCTTTCCATGGAACTGACAGTTTGGAGAGGGAGATATATCATAACCTGGTTAACAAACAACTCTATTTTATCAACTGAGATGAAAGCTGTAAAGGAAACAGAGTCCCTTGATTGACAACAAGGAGAACCTCCATTGGAAAGGTCAGGAGGACCTGTCTGAAGAGAAGTGGTTAAGCTGATAGCAAAGATTGGAACATGTCTGCCATGCAAAGTGGAAGAGAGTCTGGGAAAAGAAGATGCCATGTTCAAATCAAAGCCTTTGTTGGACAAGAGCCCTGGGAATTGGCATTTCATTCCAACCTTCTCTGATTCTCCCAGGCAGTGTTAGCCATGGATCTTCCACTTCTAATGACACTGTGTGTACCCATTCCCATGTTTTTCCACTAGAGCATAAGCTACCTGAGTACAGGTGTGCGGCCCTTAGCACGTGACTAGCATCCAATAAATGATAATTAATAATACAACCAACTAGTAGCAATTTATCCTAGTGAGTATTGTCTACCTACTTTGGGGGAAAAGGACTGAGAGTTGGGCCATTTCATGCAGCGTCTTCACATCCTGGGCGGCCACTGCTTGCTCCTCAGCCTTCTCTGACCTGATTGGTCTAATGAGTTGTGTGCAGCCAACTGCTGGTCTCTAGGTGATTAATGAGGCTTAGAGACTGAGGTCTGTGTGCTCGCTCAATACAGTTTCAGTGCTTCTCCATCACTATCAGCCACTGGATTTTATTTTTAAATGGCCACCAATTAGCATCAAAATTTGGTTGATGAAAATATTGAGAAATGGTAGATCTTTCTTGGGAGACTTATGAATATTCATGTTAGAAACTGCTCTTCCTTCAAGGTGGCCTTCTGGACAGAATACTAAACTGGAAGGTCAAAGCTCTGAGTTTTATTCTTGGCTTTGCCACTCACTCCCTCGGTGACCTTGGACAAGTTGCTTAGCCACTCTGCATGCAACTGTTTCTTTGTTGATATAGATGTGAGTAATGATAGCTGAAACCGACTTCCATATAGGGAAGTTGTGAAGATTAATGAGGTACTGTTCATAAAGCACGCTGAAAGAAAGGTGCTGTATAAATACAGTGTTGCTGTTGTTATCCAACAGCTTCTTTACTGCAAATTCTCTGTACATTTCTCAAAACCTGGGAAGGGTGGTGAAGTCATAATGTATGGGTTATTCCATATGACATGCATCTGTTTCCACCTCTGGCAAGCTGTCCACTTTGTTTGCCTCGATCCTATTTCTTATGTGTATAACCTTTCTTTGACATAAAAAACAGATATGATTTTTTAAAATTCATATGGTTTTAGAGAAAATCATCTTTAGTGGTCATTTGTAGAGCATGGGTGGGAACCATTTACGAGTGACAGCATTAAGACCCTGATTTTCATGGCAAATTACTCAAGGGACAAGATATGGGTTACATTTCCTGATTAATGACAGGATCAATCTGGCCCTACATCCACATCTCCCAAACGAGTAATCAAGCAATGAATTGGAAACCAAAGTGCCCGCTCTCATTTTATTTCTTCTCCCCGAGGTTGAAGGTCCTTTAGTGGAAGGGGTAATAAGAAAGGAAAGGGAAAACAGGAGCCACAGATCATACTAACTGTCCCGGCTTAGACCTGGAAAAATCAAAAGTTGACTCTGCTGTGGTCATACATACTAAAGAAGTAAGCCTTGCTGCCATTCCTTTCACTTCTACTCATTATACCTCAAATACTGTGTTTTTCAGAGCTAGCTAGTCTCTTAAATGTGATACCTGAATATTCAGAATGTGCAGAACGTGGGAAAATTGATGTTCCTCTGAGAATCTGAATCTTACATTAGCAGACTCTTTTGCATTTAATTTTGTCCCCTGTTTATATTAAAGGCAGAAGAGGTTTCTTTGGACATGAGAAATTTTAAAATGTATGTAGGTAAAATCCTTTAGAGAATCCTCTCTTTCATCTGCTTATTAGAACCAATGGGAATACCTCTTTTCACAGATTTTAAAGTTCCAGATGATTCACAGTTGTTACAAGTGACTTGGTCTTATGGTGTATTTGTTTCTAGAAAAGAACCAGAACGAACAAGTAATCTGCTGAATGCATGCAGCTGGAGTTATTGTATCAGCTTTCAAAAACTACTGATTGTCCCCTAAGACATTTTAAAATTTAGGAAAGGATATGTTCAGCTGTCAAAAAATTTTCTGAATTTAGAGGAATCCAGCCAAATTTGATAAAAAGAAATCTTAAAAATAATCTCATCTGATAAATTCTTCTGTTTTTAACTAACGTAGTTACATGTCTTTTTTTTTTTTTTTAACTATGGGAGATTTAGGTGTTTGAGATTCCCTAAGTGATATATTATAGAATACATTTCAAAATAATTAAAGTTATTCTTCTTAAAATTTAGAAAATATGAGGTATAATCTTTGTATCACCTTTATTTTAGATCACCATTTTGCCCTGAAGGGGGAGAGTGGGATTGAGGTACATTTCGATGACAATAAAAATGTACCAATCACACTTGTATTTCAGATCTGTAACAGAAAAACAGAGAGCAACCTTTCTGGTTCTTTGATAACAATGGGAGAGTTACAATCAGGACCTAGTGTTTGTAGTTTATGACACCACTAATCCTTCCAACACCCTCTAACCCACTCTTTCTACTAGGATCAGATCTTTTAATGTTGAAAGGAAGGGAGAGGGAGAGCGGGAGGGAAGGAGGGAAGGAGGAAAGGAAGAAAGAAAAAAGGAAGAGAGGAAGAAAAGAGAAAGGAAGGAAAGACAGATCAGTCTATTTTATTCTACCAGTTTGACTATCAACATTAATAAAGAGAAACCATTTGTTGCAGGCTGAAAATAGTTCCCAAGTGATATCCATGTCCTAATCCCCAGAACCTATGAATATGTTGTCCAATATGGTAAAGGGGACTTCTTAAATGTGATTAGCTGAAGGATCTTGAGATCAGGTCATCCTGATATGGGCCCAATGTAAACACCTTATAGGTGTTTACATTACATTACCTTAGCAGACAAAGAGTCTGCTAATGTAAGGTGGCATCATGAGAGGGGGCACGGAGGGAGAGAGATGGAAGGGGAGAAAGAGAGAGAAAAGATATAAGGACAGAGAGACAGAGGAGGAAGGAGAGAATATGCTATGTTACTGGCTTTGAAGATCAAAGAAGGGGCCATGGGCCAAGAAATTCGGATGGTCTTCAGAAGCTGAAAGAGGCAAGGAAACTGATTCTCCCCTAGAATCTCCAGAAAGAACACAGCTCTACTGACATCTTGATTTTAGGCCCGTGAAAATGATTTTGGATTTCTGACCTCCAGAACTGTAAAACAATAGATTTGTGTTATTTTAAGCCACTAAGTTTGTGGCAAACTGTTACAGCGGCAATAGGGAACTAATACATCACTATAAAGGTGATCTAGCCGTGTCATGCCTGCCTCAAAGTGAGTGAGTGAGCAGTGGTCCAAGTGAACTGTGAACAGGGGTCAGTAACCTCTACTTTGATCCTCATGCTACGGAAGGAAGCAGGGTGTATTGCCCCAGAACATACTACCCAGTGGCTGGAATTCTGAAGTTGGCCAGCTTGCCCTGGAGAAGGAGCCCATTACACTCAGAAACTAAAAGGCACGCACCGCACCCGCCTTCCCTAACAGCGCCAGACTCTTCAGATTTACGTAAACCAAGAAAGATTATACTGCTTTGTCAGTTCTCACCTTGGGATTTTAAATATGATTGATATGAGAGTAGCATCCTAGAAAGCAGTCAACTCAATAGGAAGCAAGAATATTCAACAGAAAGGCGTAATGCAGGATGAGTAAACTGTGTGGGAGAATACATGTTTTGGGGTGAGAGAAGCAGATGCTAAGGAAAAATACCTCTAACAAAAACAAAAAGTATACAAATAAAAAAGCACAAGTACAAATTCCTAAAACATTTACTAAAAGACTCACCCAAACCAGTTTTTAAACAATTCCCAGAGTATTTAGGTGTAGTTTACAGTAACAACTCATCATTTTATTACATTTCCACTGAAAATAATATCCTAAATTTCTGAATTGAATTTTACATTGGTCTCCTGAAAGTTTCGTGAAGATATTTCATGAATACCACCCACAACCAGAAGGAATTCAGCTGGTCCAGAAGAAAGGGCACAAGATTTAGAAGCAGGCAGATTCCAGTTAAAAACCGCATTTAAAAAAATTTCAGCAGGGGCTTCCCTGGTGGCGCAGTGGTTGAGAGTCCACCTGCCGATGCAGGGGACGCGGGTTCGTGCCCCAGTCCGGGAAGATCCCACATGCCGTGGAGCGGCTGGGCCCGTGAGCCACGGCCGCTGAGCCTGCGCGTCCGGAGCCTATGCTCCGCAACGGGAGAGGCCACAACAGGGAGAGGCCACAACAGTGAGGGGCCCGCGTACCGCAAAAAAAAAAAAAAAAAAAAAATTTCAGCAATATTGTTGAGCCCTGTCCCTGTGCCTTTGGACAAGCTCTAACTTCTCTGACCCTCAGTTTTCTCATCCACAAATTGAAGGTAGCTATATACAGTCATTCCTCCGTACCCATGGGGGATTGGTTCCAGGACCTGTGTGAGTATCAAACTCCTTGGGTGCTCAAATCCCACAGCTGGCCCTCTGTATCCACGGATGTGAAACTCATAGATACAGAGGGCCAACTGTATCTCCTTCATAGGATGGTAAGATGATTATAAAAAGAATGCCTATAATCTACCTTTTAAAATATGATCCAGAGACTGCTTGATTTCTCTTTTCAAAGACTTCAGAAGTCAACACGTAGAATTTCACTAGACCACGTTAAGGTAAGCCAGGTGGGCAAGGCAAGGTTATGAAATTAGATTTTTTCGTTGAATCAAGGTGGGAGAAGGGCCAAAGAGAAGTGACTCAGCTGCAAACGCCCAAGGGCTGCGCCATTTGAGATGCTAAGCATTGTTTCCAGTGGGTCTCATTATCAGGCCCAGTTTCAGTCTAGGCAGGCTACTGATGACATGGAATACAAGTTGATAGGAGAACTTTGGGGGTATCCTCAGGCAGGAAGAGAACAATGTAGAATTGCTACCCATCAGGACAGGAACCAGTCAGGACACAAGACAAGAAGCAGGCAGGTTCCCAGAAAGAAAATTGGGAAACATGGACCAAGGCTAAGTCTTACTTCTAAAAACTTTGATGTCTCAAGGGGAACGAGGGTCGGGTCAGAGCTCAGGAATTAGGTGGAAACTTGTGTATATCAGGGTCAGAAGAGCAGCAAAGGGATCTTAGATCAGGTAAAGATCCTCCTGCCTCTGGCAAAGATTAGCCTAAATAACAGGGAAGAGGGGCCAGTCTACAGGTGGTATCAAAGAAAGATTGCACTGGACAGAACAAAAGAAGCAAGGAAGTCTTTATTCAAGACTACTGCACTAGGGGAGAGAGACTGAACTCAACTCCACACAAAAGGCAGGAGAGTTTCAAGCTCTGGGATGGGCTGGGGGAAAGTACTAAAGAACGTTAGCTGGAGGTCCGTCAAGGTGAATAGGGCACCTGTGTTTGCTAATTGGTACTTACGGAAATCAGGCTCCTATCCTCCCACAGATACAGGAAGACAGGAGCGCCATCTTTCCTGATGATTACATTTCAAAGGGATGGCTCCCAGATCCTGAAGAAAGACATCCCTGGATTATAAAATTGGCAAGAGGCTGGGAAAAGAATTATATCTCAAAGGGGCAGAGAAAGAATTCACAATTGCAAGTTTTCTAAAGAAGTGTGAAGGATGACATTCGGTTTCTGGCTTGGACAACTTGCTGGCTGATGGTGCCCTCCACTTAGAGAACCCAGGAGGAGGAATAGAGTCCATATTAGCTTCGTTTACCCTACTTTCCGATGAAGCAAGTCAGAGAGGTTAACTGTCCTGCTGAAAGTCACCCCCAGTGAGTGGCGGAATGAGGATACACACCAGGTTGGTTTGAATAAAAACCTCATGCTCCTATTCACAATAGCCAGGACATGGAAGCAACCTAAACGTCCATCGACAGAGGAATAGATAAAGAAGATGTGGTGTGTATATACGAACAAAATAATGCCATTTACAGCAACACGGCTGGACTTGGAGATTGTCATACTGAGTGAAGTAAGTCAGAGAGAGAAAGACAAATATCATATGATACTGCTTATATGTGGAATCTAAGAAAAGGGTACAAATAAACTTATCTATAAAACAGAAATAGAGTTACAGATGTAGAAAACAATCTTATGGTTACCAGGGGGTAAGGCAGGGAGGGATAAACTGGGAGACTGGGATTGATAATATACACACTGCTATATATAGACTAGATAACTAATAAGGACCTACTGTGTAGCACAGGGAACTCTACTTAATAATCTCTAATGGCCTATATGGGAAAAGAATCTAAAATAGAGTGGGTATATGTATATGTATAACTGATTCACTTTTCTGTACACCTGAAACTAACACAACATTGTAAATCAACTATACTCCAATAAAATTTTTTTTAAAACCCCACATGCTCTTTTCCTTACAGCAGAGGGCTCTGGGTATCAGAATAGGAGGACTGGGGAGAAATCTATTGTAATAAATACTCTAAGAAAAGGGAGGGCAGGGGCTGACAGTCAGGAAGAAACCTGTCCAAAGTTTAGTCAAGCTGAGGGACATGTTAAGCCCCTTTTGGTCAGTAGAGACTAAATAGCTACAGCTCTGGGACCTTAAAATATGGTCCCCCAAAGCCTTGAAAAATACCCAATTTTGACATTCTAGCATGGTGGGTTAAAAAACAGGGCAGTCTTTCTAGTGTCTGGTAGTCAGGGGCACAAGAAAGACTAAATACAGAAATCATGGCTCGTCTTCTTTTTCTACAAAGGACTACCCTACTACCTTTAGAAGGTTTTTTTTTTTCCCCCTAATTGCCAAGTCACATCATTCTAAGCATATAACAGGGCCACTTAACAGTATTTCCCAGGCTTTATTCCTCCAACTGTGAAACCTCTGGAACTCCTTTTATTCCCTTCAAAGTCTCCACTGACTTCCACCAGCTATTTTTAGGGGCCCCTGGGGATCTTCTATTGTGTAATCAAAACAAGCCCTTTGGGTTTACAAGAGGCAACTCCCACTCTCCTTCCCTCCTGCTCTGACCCCCTTCGGTGACCTCACTGCTGAGCCCTTGTCCCTGATCTTGCTGGAGGTCCCTGTCAAGGAAAGTCTGAGCCAATGTCATCCTTTGTTTCAGGGTTCGGTTCTGCTGGCACTGCCTCTGGCTGCTGCTGAAGCTATGGGTGAGGGATAGTGTCCAGAACATGAAGACCCCAGCTCTCACTGCAACGGGAGTCATGGTGGGAATGATTAGAGCACAAGGTGTGTTAAATACCCAATGCTGAACTGGACAGAATACCTCATTTCTCATTGTAAACCAAGGTACTTTGGATTTCCAGTGACTCCAGTGAGTTTGTGAGGAAACAGCTTATTCAGTTTATTCTAATCGTTCTCTTCCTTCTAGGTCCCAAGAACATGTAGGAGGGTAAACTGGCTTGAGAAAATATCAGTGACAAACAATGTACACTGTCAAGATTTACCCTGCTCTCCACTCTCTCAAATGCTACAGAACCAAACTTAATACCCAAGTCCCACTCCTTCCTTAAGATGAGGTCTTTCCTAAGAGGCTACTCAATGCTTCATATAAATAAACGTTTCCAGGGCCTGATCCACCTGTCTTCCTTGTTTACTCAGACAGGTCTCATTGCCTGTGGTGTTCTCAGTCTATACCAGCAATGAGTTACTGAAGGCTCAAGATATATACAACCAGCCCAGATAGAAGAATAGAAAGAAGACTCTCTTTTGCTACAATTACTGACCTAGAATTTAGTGTCAAGTTTCATTTGGGCATTTGTTCTACTGAGTCAGGTAGATAATTTTACCTAGAAAAACATACTTTAATTTTCCATGATACTTAGCACATCTATGATCATTTTGAATTTGGGGGAGAAAATAAATGTGTCCCATTAAGAGTTTTCTTTTCCTGAAAGTTGTCATCGTGCAAAAAGTTTTCCTACCATGCATTTACGACCAAGGACCCTTTGCCCACATGTTTAGAGTTTCTTAGAAGATTAGTCCTGGGACTTCCCTAGTGGTGCAGTGGATAAGAATCCGCCTGCCAATGCAGGAGACATGGGTTCAAGCCCTAGTCCAGGAAGATCCCACAGGCTGCGGAGCAACTAAGCCTGTGCGCCACAACTGCTGAGCCTGCGCTCTAGAGCCCGCGAGCCACAACTACTGAGCCCACGTGCCACAACTACTGAAGCCCGCGTGCCTACAGCCCGTGCTCCGCAACAAGAGAAGCCACCGCAATGAGAAGCCCACGCACCACAACGAAGAGGAGCCCCCGCTCGCCGCAACTAGAGAAAGGCTGCGCGCAGCAAAGAAGACCCAACGCAGCCAAAAATAAATAAAAGTAAATCTTAAAAAAAAAAAAAAAGAAGATTCTAATCAACTGGGGGACAAGGAGAGAAACTTTAAAGGCAGAATTGAGTGAAGAGCCTCACGCATTTCAGACAGAAGAGTTACGAAGCTCCTCGACAGTAAATGTTCCGCTTCAGATCTATTAGAATCTCTTTTGACAGCTGAACTGATTTGTCACCCCTTTAAACGTAAGTATCACCAACTTGGATGAAAGAATCACAAAATAGGATTCTTCTCCTTGTATGGAGGAAGATGTATCCTAAAAGTCATACACTTTTATCTTTAATTAAGCACATTTTTTTGGTTGTGAAGAACAGAACAATTGCCTGTGGGCAAGTTAATTTTCTACAGAAACTGAAAGGATTGTTTTAAAAATAATCACTGGATGATATGCTGATTCACCAGGCATCCCCCGCAATGTCTGTTACAGCACCTAGAACATAGTAGCTTCTCAAAAAATAATAAACAAATGCTTGGATAAGTGAATGAATTTCAGGATTTATAAAGAGATACAGCTGTTTAAATTTAGTGAGATTCATAGCCTGGGGTCAGCTCTGCATTCGGGTTTTTTTCTTACTTTTCCAACCTGAAGCCAGTAAATAACGTCTAGGACCTTATACAGAGCTTTCAAACTCTTGTGGTTTCTCAGGTTTCTCATTTAAAGGGCAAGTTTTGGACAAGAAAGCTCTAAGATTACTTCAAGCTCTATGAGGCTAAAATTTTACAAGGCTTATACTAGGTACTAATGATCCGTAATCAGCAAATATGTGCTATTTAAGTCTCCCCTTTAAAAAAAAAAAAAAAAAAAAAAGGCAGGTTGCAAATTGCTTCAGGTCCACTAGGCGTCAAGTGTTGAGACACATGTGTGGTTATGAATGACGAGAGGGCTTCCCTGGTGGCGCAGTGGTTGGGAGTCCGCCTGCCGATGCAGGGGACACGGGTTCGCGCCCCGGTCCGGGAAGATCCCACATGCCGCGGAGCGGCTGGGCCCGTGAGCCATGGCCGCTGAGCCTGCACGTCCGGAACCTGTGCTCCGCAACGGGAGAGGCCACAACAGTGAGAGGCCCGCGTATCGCAAAAAAAAAGAATGACGAGAAATACGAGAGTACCACGTGACCTACTCTGGCACAGAAATGGAAGTTGTGTAACACTTCACATTTGAACATCACAAAATGTCTTACAAGGAGAAAGTACTGACCCCACTTGGCAGATAATGGAGACTGTGGTCTATTCTGAGCAAATGACTTGCTTGAAAGCACAGACACTTGGACTTTAAGATTCCAACATCCTGTGTCTTAGCTCTAAACACTGATCATCACTGGGGTGAATTATGGAATGATGGGACCTGAGGGCTGTCGGGAAACCTAGACGTTGTTTCACCCTAAAGGTAAGACAGAATGAGCAACTAACTCATCCATTTGACATTCCCTAACAGTCAGCCACAAAGCAGGCTGAGGAACCAAGCAGGAGATGCCCTTCAGCGTGACTTCCTTTTGAAGCAGTCAGACAGAATTTTTAAAAATCAAAGAAGAAAACATCTTGAAAAAATTGGCTACTGGTGGTATTGTCTCTTCCAAGTTGACATCATCATTCAACCAACAGTGTAGGAGAACTGTCAAATTCCGGCAGCATGAGGGACAAGAGAAATAGACACCTGAAAAATGGGAAGCTGCTCTACAGCACAGCTGGAGTTGCACGGCTGTGATTTGGGGGGAGAAAATTTAATGGGCTTGGGAAGGGGGAAGGAGAGTATGTTCGGGGGGAAAAAAAACATCAATTAAAATGTGCCTGATTCATAATTTTCTCAATTTCTCAGCAGAATAACTTTCTGCCCTGCCTTATGCATTGTGCACAGCTACCTCAGAATTCATTTTTCAGCTGTTATTCATACTTCAGTTGGGTGTTTCTGAACGTATTCTTTCTCACAGTAACTGTTGACAGGTCCAGCCCTGTAACCATCTGGCTCCTGAAGTAATGAGACCAAATGAAATGGAGCTTGAAGAAATTAACATTCTTTCCTTAATCTATTAATAACTGAAAAGTGTTGATTTTGGTGACAGCTAGATACTTTATTATGAGGCATATTGGTTAATTAAGAGCATCATAATGAAAGTTATAGGAACGCATATCCCTCCAGAAATACACATATTTTTAATAAGCATAATTTGATTCTTCTCACAGGCTCATAAAAAAGTCAATTGAAAATTGTATGCACAAAGAAAGTCTCAACAAAGAATGAACAATTTTGTATGTATGTACCATGGTTATTGTTGTTTTATTGGGTTATGTGTGCCTGTGTATATCAAATACAGCTGCCATGTATCAGTAGAAGTTAAAAATAATTACAGGTCTTCCACTTCCATTGCCCCATGATTCTCCCCCTATCTATTTACTCTCAGATGATGTTTGCAGTTTTGTACGGTCCTTACTGGGTGGTGATGGCGGGGAATCACCCACTTTGCCAAAATTGAAAATGCGCAGACTTTGATATTCAGGTCACAGATGACGGTGTTTCCTTGCTCTTCTCTGGCATTTGCAAATATTTTCCTTTTGCCAGTGAAAATTTAAGAAAACTGTACCTTGCACACCGACTTGTCATTAATAAGAGATGGGGTGCTGCTTCTTTTTTCTCACCTGACCCTCACATGGAGCTCAGAGAAGTTGTTGCAGTGTTGATATGCAGCCCCAGTTAGTCCAAGAATTTGCTCCCAGATCTCATCAAGAAATTGTATTTTTCCTGTGTTTACCATCTTTGTTCAATTTTAGTTACCATAGGTATACATATTTTTCTGGAAAGTTGAGTATCTTTTTTCTTCTGGACTGGTATCCCATTTAAAAAAATACCCACGCGTAAATTCCCAAGGTTTTCTCTACTGAGAGTATGAAATGATTTGTGTGTGTGTGTTTGTTTTTCATTGCACGAGTGTGCTGCACTATTTCCTTCTCATGGTCCTTTTCATTTTGTCATGTCTTTTCACTAGCTAGCCAAGAAATCCCTGTGAGATAGCTGATTTGTCTTTCTCACTCTTTCTCTCACAGGACATACTGTACAAGACTGAGTGGAAAGGTAGTAATCTGAAAGTCTAGATAATTCAGGCAAAAACTGGCTAATGACAATCACGGGTGTGTTTTTCTACTTTTGGCCTCAATTATCCAGTTTGGTTGTCAAAGTTGAAAAATTACTGAACCAGGACCAGATCTTTACCATAAATATTGCCTTTCTGAACAGAAAGAATTTATCTCCTCTTGGTTTCCCCATTCTCTTTGTTGTGTTTGGTCTCCATTTAAGTTCTTCTCTATTATATTTTCTGACACCTTCTCTACATTTTTTTTTTCCATTCTGGGTATCGTCGATGCCAGATGTGTGTCAGCACTGTTGTAACACTGTGCTCTCAACATTAGATCCAGGAGGCATATGGGGAACATACTTCCTCTTTCTGTGATAAGCATTTCAGTTAGTCTCTGCTGAGTACTCATTCCTGTTCGTTTGGAGAAGTAATTCTATTTTCCAAAATACAGTCAAATTCCATGACTAAGGAGAATATTGGAGTTAACTTCACTTACGCTGTAGAGCACTTTGGCTGGCCTTCCACAATTCCCAGCCAGGGCTCTGCATATCAGGATGACCAGGTTGAGGGACTGGAGACAGATTCAAGGCCCTTTTGAGGTCTGTCAGTCCTTATCTGTTGTGGCCACAGTGTGGCTTGATTCCAAAGCCGGGGCAGAGAAATCTCCATCTCACAGTCTGAGATAGGGGCCAGAAAACTCATACGGCAGAGTCAAGACTCATGAGGGCTGGGTCAAGGTCATTCTGAGTATATTTGGCAACAAGAATTGAAATTACAGCACTCAATTATCCTTTCAAAATATTAGGGATAAGAAGAAAGAAAACTTTGTTTTCTTTGGCAAAAGCACTGTCTAAATCAGTGACACCCTAAATCCATGAAAGGGAGTGGACTCAGGGAATGATTAAAAGCTATCCTCGTCTTTATTTTAGTTACACTGTTCTAGCTCACTTTGCACCCTTTTAAATGGGTCCATCCCTCTCATAAAAATACTGCTAATGAGAGGGTATAAAAGTTCAGCCTCAGGCATAGCTCACTGTATCTAGGATTCTTCTAGGCTTTTCCACCCTATTTTTCCATCATCACCAGAAAAAACAACTTATTTTAGACTCTCTTGGTTTTCCTTTCTCTTAGCTTTCCCTCTTGCCCCCAGCTTCTGCCTTCTTTCTTTAGTTTTCTTTGTCCAGACAATCCATTTGGACACTCGTCTCTGGCTTGAAATGTCAGTACTATCACTCACTCACTATTTTATTCTTTTCTTCTAGCACCATAAGCACTATAGCTAAGGGTGAGAAATGTGTCTATTATTGAATTCAGCTTTTGCAAAGATTTATACCTAACCCACCAGTTAGCAGAGTCAGATTGAACTCCCTATATACCTGTTTTAATTCCAGACTTAAAATAATGCTTTACAGTTTGCTTAGCTCTTTAAGAATAAAAGAACCGTGTAGAGATTATAAGGTTTTTATATGACTTGCAGATGGCTTGGGACAAATGGTAAAATGGTGATATATTCCTATACATGTTTTCCTTATTGCAAAGGTGAAGTAGCAACACTGGGTCATTCCATTTTGTTACAGGTTAAATACTATAAATGGAAGTATGCTAATATTAGGGGTAGAAACTTAGAATCTTGTATGATACAAAGATAGAATGATGGTTAAGTTAAGCCTAAAACATGTGCCAAATTCAGGCTAAGAAATTTGGGACCAAAGTATTTAGTACCAAATTTATGACTATAGAGGCACATGGGTTTATTATGATTGGAGCCAAATAATTATCTGAGAATTCAAAAAACATTTCTTAAACTGATATTATCTAAGAGGCCTAAAAATACCATTAGAACTATTTAAACTTACAAAATTAAGTTTCTGTTCTACACTACAACCTACATTTTCCTCTAAGCATTTTGCTCTTGTTATAAAACAAAGAATATATTCTAATGATGTAAATGTATAATTCGAGTTACAGAAAGAATTACTAGCCTTGGCAGGACACTAATTCACTCAATGGCCGGAATACTTTTTCTTATTTTTCCCTTTTACACAATGGAATATATGATATATTTACTAATTCAAATATGGGAAACCAACAAAGTTAGAAAATGTATTTTAAGGAACATTATATCATTTTTAAGCATTTGATTTAAGTTGAGATATAAGTAATGTTAAGGTAAAATTATCCATTTTTTATATTAGTAATTCTTCTATATATTGTGAATAGTTTAAGTGGAGAAAATAATTTTTCCTCTCAGTGAGGAAACTATTCCCCCTAAAATCTTGTTTTACTATGAATCTACTTGGTGTTCCCTTCTTTCACAAAGTTACCCTTTGGTTCAATTCCCTCACCTTCAAATGAATGAAGTAGTATTATTTCCAGAGTCAGTCAGGCTTTGCTTTACTTAAAACCTTATGAGGCAAAGAGTCATTTTATTTTATTTTCCAAAGAAATACCAGAAGTCTCACATTTTATACTAATATGCACAAGTCATGTGTGTCAATATTCAATCGGGGGAAAATCCTAAAGATGCAATCAGAAAACTACTAGAGCTCATCAACGAATTTGGCAAAGATGCAGGATACAAAATTAATATACCGAAATCTGTTGCATTTCTATACACTAACAATGAACTGTCAGAAAGAGAAATTAAGGGAACAGTCTCATTTACCATCACATCAAAAAGAATAAAATATCTACGAATAAACCTACCTAAGGAGGCAAAAGACTTGTGCTCCAAAAACTATAAGACACTGGTGAAAGAAACTGAAGACAACAAAAACAGATGAAAAGATATACTGTGTTCTTGGATTGGAAGAATCAATACTGTTAAAATGACCATACTACCCAAGGCAATCTAGGATTCAGTGCAATCGCTATCAAAATACCAATGGCATTTTACACAGAACTAGAATAATTTTAAAATTTGTATGGAAACACAAAAAACTCCGAATAGCCAAAACAATCTTGAGAAAGAAGATGGAACTGAAGGAATCATGCTCCCTGACTTCAGACTATACTGCAAAGCTACAGTAATCAAAACAGTATGGTACTAGCATAAAAACAGATACATGGATCAATGGAATGAGATAGAAAGCCCAGAAATAAACCCATGTACTTATGGTACAACAAAGGAGGCAAGAATATACAACGGAAAAAAGACAGTCTCTTCAGTAAGTGGTGCTGGGAAAACTGGAAAGCTGCATGTAAAAGAATGAAATTAGAACACTTCCTAACTCCATACACAAAAATAACTCAAAATGGATTGAAGACCTGAAGGTAAGACTGGATACTGTAAAACTCCTAGAGGAAAACACAGGCAAAACTCTCTTTGATATAAATCACAGCAATATTTTTTTGGATCTGTCTTCTGGAGTAATGGAAATAAAAGCAAAAATAAACAAATGAGACCTTATTAAACTTAAAAGCTTTTGCACAGCAAAGGAACCATAAACAAAACAAAAAGAAAACCTATGGAATGGGAGCAGATATTTGCAAATGATGCAACTGACAAGGGATTAATTTCCAAAATATACAAAGTGCTCATACAGATCAATATCAAAAAAAAAACCCATTGGGCTTCCCTGGTGGCACAGTGGTTGAGAATCTGCCTGCCAGTGCAGGGGACACGGGTTCAAGCCCTGGTCTGGGAAGATCCCACATGCTGCGGAGCAACTAGGCCCATGAGCCACAACTACTGAGCCTGCGCGTCTGGAGCCTGTGCTCTGCAACAAGAGAGGCCGCAACAGTGAGAGGCCCGTGCACCGCGATGAAGAGTGGCCCCCACTCGCTGCAACTAGAGAAAGCCCTCGCACAGAAACGAAGACACAACACAGCCAAAAATAATAAATAAATAAATAAATATTTTAAAAAAAGGGCACTAGTGCCACTCATGAGCGCTCCACCCTCATAAGCTAATCACCTCCAAAGGTTCCACCTCCTAATACCATCACCTTGGAGGTTAGGATAAAACAACAACAACAACAACAACAAAAAAACCCCAAACAACCCAATCAAAAAGTGGGCAGAAGACCTAAATAGACATTTCTCTAAAAAAGACATATAGATGGCCAACAGACACATGAAAAGATGCTCAACATCACTAATTATTAGAGAAATGCAAATCAAAATTGCAATGAGGTATCACACCACACTGGTCAGAATGGCCCATCATCAAAAAGTCTACAATAATAAATGCTGGAGAGGGTGTGGAGAAAAAGGAACCCTCCTACCCTGTTGGTGGGAATGTAAATTGGTGCAGCCACTGTGGAAAACAGTATGGAGGTTCCTTAAAAACTAAAAATAGAGTTACCATATGATCCAACAACTCCACTTACGGGCATATATTAGGAAAAGATGAAAGTTCTAATTTGAAAAGATACATGCACCCCAATGTTTAGAACAGCACTTTTGACAACAGCCAAGACATGAAAGTAACCTAAATGTTCATCGACAGATGAACGGATAGAGAAGATGTGGTATTTATATACATATATATATATACAACAGAATATTAATCAGTCATAAAAAATAATGACATAATGCCATTTGCATCAACACGGATGGACCTAGAGATTATCATACTAAGTGAAGTAAGTCAGAGAAAGACAAAGATCGTATGATTATCACTTATATGTGGAATCTAAAATGAACAGCAAATGAACTTATTTATAAAACAGAGAGAGACTCAGACTTAGAAAAGAAACTTATGATGACCAGAAAGGGGAAAGGGAGGAGGCATAAATTACGGGGTTTGGATTAACATATACACACTACTATATATAAAACAGATAACCAACAAGGACCTACTGTATAGCACAGGGAACTATATTCAATATCTTGTCATAACCTATAATGGAAGTCCAGATGCTGGGGTGAGACCAAGAGGGAGGTTTGTGGAGAGAGGTCCACTTCCACATACAGAGAAAGGCTGTTGCCTCTGCATCTAGTATGTAAGTCCCCTACATACTAACCTTCAAGTTGAGAACTTTCAAAGATGAAAACGTGCGTTCACATGTCCAATCACGTAAGTTAGCACATGTCTGGCGTACATTGTCACGTGCATGCATCCTCTACAAGTGGTCGTGCTTTTGTGTGCTTTACTATACAGTACTCTACAGAGTACAGTAGTACGGTATCTTTATTTCTTGCCTGTTCACTTGATGCCAGCCTTTGTATGCCAGCTGTTGTACTGTACCACTGTACTTTTCAAGGTACTGTTACCTTAAGATTAAAAATGTTTTATTTTTGTGTTTGTTTCTTATGCATTATTTGTGTGAAAAGTATCATAAACCTATTACAGTACAGTACTTTATAGCCGATTGGGTACCTAGGCTAACCTTGCTGGACTTAGGAACGTACTCTCGGAACGGAACTCGTTCGTATGGGGTCACCGGATGTGCAGCGGTAGAGTGAGGATAAGCTGAAATCCCCCAGCATCTCTGTGTGTCAGGCTGCCTTCTAACATGCCAGTCTGTAGAATGTGGAGACAGTTGCTTCCCTTTGACCTTCCAAATTTCATATGAATTTCTCTTTCATACCACCTTAACTCAGAAACATACAGCAAAGAGGATGCTGGGAATTGTAGCTCAGCTTAGCCCTGTTGCTATAATACAAACCACCGTGGTCATGTAACTCCATTTGGTTTATTGAACTTTGGGCTTATGTATTACGGAGGATGCAAAATACAGAGTATGCATAGCCCATGTTTACGAGGAGGATATCATCTCAAAGGAAAGACAAAATGGCCGATTCAACAGTGCAAGGTGGCATTCCACAAAGCGTCAGAATAAATGCTCCAGCCAAAAGTTGAAAATGCTGGAAAAAACTTCCCTGAAAAGAACGTTTTTCATATCAGTTTTCTTTTCCTACTCTCTATTTCCATTCTCTTAACAGTTTTAAAAAATCCTATGTAGGAAAAAAAAAAGAGAGAGAGAAAGAGAGAAGGGCTATAATATGCACAAAGAGATCTGGAATAGCTTGCCTGATTTCATTCATTAGAACTAAAGAATTCATATTTTTTCATGGTTTCAGAATAATCTTTGTTATATCACATTTACAGAACATATGCTCTTTGAATAAATGTGAACCCATTTTGCTGAAAGAATAATGTCTTTTATAAGTTTAAAACCTTTTCATTGGTATCCAAGAGAAACAGATTGGGAACTATAGAGTAAACTGCATTAAAATCTGTTCGATTTACCAGATGTATAATTTCCAAGGCTCTCCCTTCTCACAAGTACCTCAAGGGAGAGGCACATCTTCTGAGAGAGAAGCAGGAGAGAAAAGATCAGTTTGAATGATAATGAGCCTGCAAAAAGAGACCTTTTACCTTTTTCACACAATGGGACAGACAGCTTTTTTGATGTCAGTTTAGAACACCCACTAGCTATGATAGGAATTACAGGTCCATCAAGAGAATATACCCTTATGGATTAGGCACTAAAGGTTTCCTTCTTTGAGCTTCATTATTATTGCAAAAGACTCATTCATACAGTGCTAATGGGAGGGAGATACATGCCTCAGAGAATAGATCTCTTGGGATGGAGTACCGCTCAGCTGGCTTCTAATTCATGCACATATGGAATGAGAAAGATGGTTGCTGTGCTTTCACGTAGATTGGTCCCCTTTCTACTACGTCCTCTTCATCACTATGACCCTCTCCTTTTATCCGCTCCCACCTGGGGAGAGTACACCAAGAGGTCCACCTGTGGTCCTAGAAAAGTCCCCTAGACTTGCCAGCATGTCTGACCTGGGCTGTAATGGATTGTTCTCTGTTCCCAAGAAAATCAGCTCCAAAGATATTTTTGTAGGTCAGATCCTGGGAGCAGAATGGCCTCCTGAATGTTTCAATTTTTGGACAACTCTTTGACAGAGCCAATAAGTCTTAGGATCATACTTTATTTGGATTGGGGAATTGATTGACATCATTTATCACAATGTGGAAATCAGTTTGGGAGCATTTCCAAACAACACTCAGGAGAAGCAAAATGATCTTTTCTCTTTTGGGGCCTGAAGGGAGAGTTCAAACCTACCACCTCTTATGTAACTACCGCCCAGGCACCTTGTGGGAAGTGAAGGTGGTGAACTATTTTGATACAAAGAGAACTTAGGATGGGAAGTTTACACCTTCTAGAATTGTTTTACCAAGTAAAACTGTTTCTTTTTTTTTCTCTTTAATCTCAAAGTAAATGTCTCTGGGGTAAGTGATGTAGAGTAACAGCAAAGAGGAATCAGCCAGAGAGAGAATATCAGAGAGACAGACAGAATTCACAGAATTAACTGGGAGCACAGAGGCCTGAAACACCTGTACATCAAATGAAAAACAAATATATGTTTATTGGTAGAAAGATGTTAGCCTCTCTGCCAGAGGGTGCTACTAACTGGTCTATTAACTGTGGTGTCTGGCTGTGCATTTTGCTAATGTCTTTTAAACGTACTTTATGTACGTTTTGAGTCTGTTCTTTCTAAAACCATCAAAATAAGGGCACCTGATCTAAACAAATGAAAGCCACAGCTCATAGTTGGGAGAGAGCCCATGGGTTTCTCTACAAGCAAGCATTCTACGTCAAGAAAATTCTGTTTCCAAAGGCCAGAAAGGACATGCATATTTATGTGGCATGCATTCATGTGTGTCTATAAATCTATAAATATCATAAATATATTTTATAGGAAGAGAGGGATTATTTTCCGTATAGTATTTTCCATTTTAGTATCTTTCACTTTTACTAGTTGAATATTCATTGTGCTTCCTTTATTGGGGTTGCAGTCGGCTAAAAACACATCTCTATCATTTGCTGACATGAAGCTAGAGGGGCCTCAACAGGTCATCAGAGCTATTCCTTTCCTAGTTATTCTTTTTGAATTAATATCATCCATGTTGAGCCTTAGGTGGACTTCTCAGAGTTCTAATCTACAGAGACAGGGACTGGTGGTAGGTTATACTTCTAAATAGGGACTTCCCTTGTGGCACAGTGGTTAAGAATCTGCCTGCCAATGCAGGGGACACGGGTTGGCGCCCTGGTCCGGGAAGATCCCACATGCCGCGGAGTAACTAAGCCCGTGCACCACAACTACTGAGCCCATGTGACACAGCTACTGAAGCCCGCGTGCCTAGAGCCCACGCTCTGCAGCAAGAGAAGCCACCGCAATGAGAAGCCCGTGCACCGCAACGAAGAGTAGCCGCTGCTCGCTGCAACTAGAGAAATCCTGTGTGCAGCAACGAAGGAAGAACATAGCTAAAAAAATAAATTAATTAAATAAATTTTTAAAAAAATTAAAAAAAAGAAAACTAGACCTAGGCACATCATGCTGTAGATAGCTATATACTCCCTACATATTTAGGCAAAATGCTCTATGCCTACCAGAAGGAAGGGAGGAAAGAAGGCAGGGAAGGGAAGGGAATCTTAAGAGCAGCCAGAAGATCTGTGACAAAGGAGCAAAGGCAATGCAATTGAGGAAAGGTAGTCTTTTCAACAAATGGTACAGGAACAAGGGCATACATATGCAGAAAAAGGAAACTAGACACAGTCCTTCCACCCTTCACAAAAATTAACTCAAATGGATCATAGACCTAAATATAAAATACAAAACCACAACACTCTTAGAACAAAACATAGGAGAAAATCTAGATGACCTTGGGTATGGAGAGGAATTTTTGGATATAACACCACAGGCACAATCCATGAAAGAAACAAACTGGAGTTCAAAGCTCATGTTCTGCAAAAGACTCTGTCAAGAGACTGAGAAGTTAAGCCAAAGACTAGGAGAAAATATCGTCAAAAGACACATCTGATAAAGGACTATTATCCAAAAACTGCATATAACTTCTAAACGTGAACCATAAGACAATGAACAACCTGATTTAAAAATGTGGCAAAGATCTGAATGGACACTTCGCCAAAGAAGATATACAGATGACAATAAGCATATAAAAAGATGCTCCACATCACATGTCATTAGAGAATTTCAAATTAAAACAACAGTGAGATACCACGACACAACTACTAGAATGGCCAAAATCCAACACACGGACAACTCAAGAGCTGGCAAGGATGTGGATCAACAGGAACTCTCATTCATTGCTGGTGGGAATGCAAAATGGTGCGGCCACTTTGGAAGATGGTCTGGCAATTCCTTACAAAATTAATCATGATAATGGTAGATAACTACCTGCATGCAACCACATGAATAAATCTCACTGACATGAATGAAAGTAAGATGGAGTTTTGGTGCATGATTTAGTTTATAGCAAGTTCAAAAAGAGGAAATATAAATCTGTAACGATGGAAATGATAATAGTGGTTACTTTTGGGGCTGGAATGTCTGGGAAGAAACACAGAGACACTGGATTGCGGCAAATGTTCTAGACCTTGATCTGGGTGACAGTTACTCGTAAAATGTCATCAGGCTGCACGCAAAATTTGTACGCTTTTCTACACTTATATTAGGGGCATGCGGGCGAACACCTGACGGCTCCCGGGGCTACACAAATTTCGGGTTAATATTAATGCTGTTCAGTTCTTGCACACATCAAAGTAACCTTAAATTCAGGAAAATCAAAGGATTGCACAGGAAAAAAAAAGAAATGTGTCAGTTGTTAACGATAATTACATAGTCACAGTAACTCTTTTAAAATCCTAAATATTGATTTAAGCCAAAGGGAAGTGTTTGTGCATCTGTTTGGAGCACGTGTGTGTATGTATCTGTCTTTTAATGCAGGCTAAAAGCAATACAGGTGACATTTATAAGTGCAGAGCTAAATACCAGAAGAAACAGCTAAAAGAGTTTTAATTTCTGCTTCCCTGAGAGTGGAGAAAGATGTGACAGAGCAGGAATCGACAAACATTTACTGGAAAGGGCTACATACCAAATAGTTTAGCCTATGCAGGCCATATGTTCTCTTATGCAACTACTCACCTCTATCCGTATAGTGTGAAAGCTGCCATGGACAGCACAGAAACATATGGGCATGGATGCTGTGTTCCAATACAACTTTTTTGGGGGAACAAAAACAACTGGTGGGGGACTTCCCTGGTGGTCCAGTGGCTAAGACTCTGCACTCCCAATGCAGGGGGCCCAGGTTCCATCCCTGGTCAGGGAACTAGATCCCACATGCTGCAACTAAGGGTTCACATGCTGCAACTAAAAGACCCCGCATGCCACAACAAAGATCCTGCATGCTGCAACTAAGACCTGACGTAGCCAAATAAACAAATAAATTAAAAAAAAAAAACTGGTGGGGTGTAATTTGCTCACCCCTTGGAGAAGATGACTGATTTTCATTATAACCATAACATTATTTAACTTTTTTTAATAAAGAAAATTTATTTGGTCAGTCACTTAATATTTATTGGATCTTACTATATGCCAGACATGCTTCGAGGTCCTAGGGATACAGATGGGACCAAAACTGACAAAAATCTGTCTTCATGGAGTTACATTCCAGAATCTTATTATCATAAAATTAACTATACAGAAAGAATAGGTAGTAGTTAACTTAAAATGGATATATTTACGGATATACTTAAGTAGATTAACTGTAGCCTGACCATCACTTAAGTTGTATGTTCCCTTGAGAACAATAAAATAATTTCAAAAAAATCATACTATCATTAGGAGTTGTTTTATAGCATTTATAGTGGTAGAGTGCAAATGCTTTTCTCCTGTATTACTTCAAAATATTTTGAAAACCTATGTACTCTTCGAATATTTTTAAATAGTCATCTAAGAATCTTGATCCTAAGTTTCAAATGGTGAAAATTCAGGTGTGTTATAAATATTGTCATTTAAAAATAAAACTAGTATTATTTTTTAAATGTAACCGATAGAAGACACACAAATGGCCAACATATGAAAAGATGCTCAAGGCCACTAATTATCAGGGAAAGCAAATCAAAACAACAATGAAACATCACTTCATACTTGTTAGGGTGGCTATTATAGAAAATAAGCACAATACTTGTTAGCGAGGATGTGGAGAAATTGAAACCCTTGTACTCTGTTAGTGTCATGCAAAATGATGCAGCTGCTATGGAAAACAGTACGGAGATTCCTCAAAAAATTAAAATAGATCTACCATGTGATCCAGCAATTCATCTTCTGGGTATTTATCCAAAGAAAACAAAAGCTCTAGTTCAAAAAGATATCTGCACCTCCACGTTCGCTGAGGTATCATTTTCAACAGCCAAGATAGGGAAACAACCTAAGTGTCTGTCAGAATAGTATTCAGCCCCCAAAATGAAGAAAATCCTGCTCTATGCAACAGTAAGGATGAACATGGAAGACATAACAATGATAAGTCAGACAAAGAAAAACAAATGCTGCATAACCTCATATGTGCAGTCTACAAACGTTGAACTCATAAAAGCAGTGGCTGGGGTGAGGTGAAAAGTGGGGTTGTCCATCAATCAATATAAATTTTCAGTGTTGCAAGATGAGTAGGTTCTAATCTATACAACACTGTGCTTATGACCAGCAATACTGTGTGTACACTTAAAACTCTGTGAAGAAGGAATATGTCATGTGACATGTTGTTACCACAATAAAATAAAAATACTTATATCCAATACACTCCAAATGCCATAATAATTTAATACCCACAATTTCTATGGAAAAAAATCATGAAAAGGCTCTTCTTTATTAGGAATACTTATAATAGTCCATCTTCTCATTGAAATTCTATGTTATTTCCCCTTCTCTACATTTTCGTCCTCTGACAGTATGCTTTCATTCTTGAGTCTTTGATTTTATAAAACATAGGTCTGTCACAAAAAGATGTATATAAATTAAAATTTTATGTTGGTTAAATTCTCTCTAACTATAATGCTCTAAACAATTTTGTGGACTGAATTATTATTATACTTATTAATAATACATTAATACAATAAATGCATTACACACTTGGAAATTTATTTTTTAAAAAGAGTAATGTTTAATTGGAAATGAATCTCATAATGAGGTAACTAGGGCTGTTTTACTTCAATCAGTTCATGTATTCATGGATGAATATTATTTATGAGAAGGGACACAATGTAAATTCTATTTAATTCACTGTGAATATTGTTGTAAAGCCTGAGAGATCTTGTTCATCTAAATAAGGAGATGGGAATAAAAGGAATGATACTAATGGTACTCAATTCTTCTTGAAATATAAGCCAAATATCATATAGTGATGTATCATCCAGATTATTCTTAATGATGTGTGAGCTGACCATTTGAATAGGTCCTCCTTCAAATGTTTTGAAAGGAAAGAATTGGAAATGACCTGAGTTGCAACAGCATTTGTTACTCAGTCAATAAAAATCTTTCATTTTCTCAACTTCTGGGAAGTAAACCAAAAGCCTTCACTAAGATTTATCAAATGTGTGTTAATTATCTCTGCTTGAAGTACATTACATAATCTGACAGATTCAGAAAGAGTTGGAAAAATATCTAAAAATTGATTGCTTCAATACAATTTTGCTAAAATAATAATTTTTATTAAATGCTTTTATTTCATCATATGTTTAAAAAACTTTATCTATCCAAATATTGGAGATGCAGATTTAGGTCCTTCAATTTGTGGGAAATAGTTTATATACAATCTAATAAGACAGCTCAATTCTCTCTTGACAACAATCAGTCCAATCCAAATTTCAGAAAAAGTCTAAATTCATTTTTTATTCAGATACAGTCTTAATATTCACATTATTAAACTTAAAACTTGCTAATGTAACTAACTTGTCTGCATATTTATAAAGCTAAGAAAATTTATTTCTCATTCCTTAGACTGTTATAATCCAATATATTGTCTAGTTAAGATTACAATTTATTTATGAAGTAACATATGGTATGCCTTCAGTAAATTTTGCTTAGCATGTGAGAAAAATTAAAATCACATTCTAAAGCTCTGAGATAAAAACATTAATATCGTGAAACGTCGTAATTGTCCTTTTTCTGTATATTTAATGAACGAAAAAAACTACTGCGAAAACATTAATTATTGATTGAGCACTTAAAATATAATTGTACTTTTTGTGATGAAGTAGATGAAACATTCTGTAAAATGAATTAAGTTGATGATAGAATGCACTTATCCATAGAATAATTGTACTGTAGTACAACTTTTTGTATGGTACAATTTTTTTCTCTAGTTTCTTGGTATTGTACAATTCTTTATCTGGTTTGGTAAAGTAGGTTTTAAATTTCTTTTTGAATAACATACATGGATTCTAACGAAAGCATGTAAAATTTTGTCCATAGGTTTTATTCAGTGTACGTTGAAAATTTTGGTAGTCCCTGAAAATAGTCAAGTAACTTTTAGGGAATCAGCCTCCCTGAGCTTCTTCAGATATTTAAAGGTTAATTTCTCTCCTGCTAATACCAAGACATAGAAATGGAAACTGAAAATAGCTTTTAAAAATTGCTTATGTTTAAATATGTGAAAAACAAGTCATTCTTACTGTTATTTCTTATTGGTAATACTTTTTCTAATTTTCTTTCGGCTTGGCAATTTGCCTCTTCCTTTAGCAAATATCCTGTGAAGGAAAGAAGCTAAACCATACGTTCACCTGAAACTAACACAAAACTGTAAATCAACTAGACTTCGATGAAAATAAAATAATAAAATTTAAAAATTAAATATAGATCCTCTGGAAATATAATTAAAATTTGATTTAATAACTATATAAAATATATTTTGTACCCAAAATTAACAGCCTCATGGAAAAATATGTGAAAGGTTGATAATGTATTAACCTAAAAGAAATACACTGATAAATTTTGAAGAGCAAATATAAGTTTACATTGTTGAACCACTATATAATAGAACAGAACCTCCATACTGTCCTCCACAGTGGCGGTATCAATTTACATTCCCACCAGCAGTGCAAGAGGGTTCCCTTTTCTCCACACTCATAAATGTCCCTGAGCTTTATCAGAGATAATAAGTGTGTGATTTGTGACTGCTAACTTCCAAGGATTCTGTTGGAATATATATATAGTATCACACAAAATGGTTTCACTTTCCTAAAAAATCCCTTTGTACTCTGCCTATTCATCGTTCCCTCACTCCCGCTAAAATTACTTTTTCTTAAAAATGCTGCTACCAAAACCAAAATTGCCCTCTGTGGTCATCAATAGAAAATTGTCCCATATAATATGACAAGTGGGGAATACATATATGATGTGAAGTATTGGTAAAGTCGCACCACATGCCACACGTTTTAAAATCAAATGAATTTCAGTTGGGTAACATCTCAGAATTTTTTGTTTCAACTGCAATCCTTTAGCTAATATGTATTTTTATTTCAGGTTTTTCAAGCATTCTGTATACTGCTGATTCTTACACAAATGATAACTTTTTAAACCTGTGTAGAGACGGACTCAGCCATGCCTGTGTTTTTACAAACATTCTCTCTGTGATGCAGAGAGCATACTTTTGTTTATGCTGACAGCTGTGTGTGAATATTTTTACTATTTTGAGAAGTGAACAGGTTGCATTTTTGGGTGTGCAGGCAAGTCAGTACATTGTTATTGGCATGGTAGCACTTCCTTGTAGATTAATAATAGATTTTCTTTTTAATTCTAACTTTTTTCACTGCTACTACGAGATCACGAAATGTATAATAATCATGCATAAGTTCCAAAATTTTTCACTAAATGCAATCATGAAAAATCTTTAAAATCTAATTAGCAAAGTGATTAGTCATAATGGCAGACAGCATTAAGGGTGGGATGATGCAGGATGTAATATGTGAGCCAGAATTCTATTCCCAACTTTCTTTTTGTTATAAGCCAGACATTATTAGGGGCTGCTGTTAATTCTTTCAAGTGATTAGTATATCAGAATGACAGATAACATGTAATTCAATGAATATTATTAATTGGACATTGTATCTTAAATTTCAAAGTTATACTATGAAAACAATTCAACTAGCTCTACTAGGATGGGACTGATTTTTTTTAACTTAAAGACTTTAATTTTTCAGAGCAGCTTTAGGATTACAGAAGAACTGCACAGAAAATACAAAGAGATCTGGTATATACAGTTTGTCCACTCACCTCACCTCCAGATACCGTTTTCCCTCTGATCAGGGTCTTGCATTAGGGTGGCACATTTGTTACAATTAATAAACTAAATTTGATACATTGTTAGTTTTAACTATGGTTCACTCTGTGTTGCACAGCTCTAAGGGTCTTGACAAATGCCTATCATATATCCACCATCACAGTATCGTATAGTTTCACTGCCCTAAAAATGCCCCTTGCTCTACCTCTTCATCAATACTCCCTCTCCCTAAATGTCTGGCAACCAGTGATCTTTTTACTTTCTTGATAGTTTTGCATTTTCAAGAATATCATAGAGTTGATCACACCCTAGCAACTGATTGATACCAGCTGATTTCACTTAGCAATATACCAGCTGATTTCACTTAACAACATACATTTAAATTTCCTCCACGTATTTTTGTGGCTTACTTGTTCACTTGTCTTCACGTGATTATTAATATAGTTGGATTAATATCTATGTTATTTGCAACTTTTCTGTTTATTGCCTTTGTTCATTGTTTATATTTTTATCTTCTACTCTTTTCTGCCTTCTTGGTTTTTAATTGGGCATTTTATATGATTCCATTTCTTCTCTTAGCATATCAATTATACTTCTTTAAAAAAATTTTAGCTGTTGCCCTAAATCTGCAATATACATTTAGAACTAATTTAAGTACACTTTCAAATAACACTGTTAATAGAGTATTACTAATTCCGCTCTCCTGTCCTTTATTCCATTGCTGTCACTTATTGCATGTGTTTATAAGTTATAATCATTAAATACATCATTGCTACTACTATTTTGAACAAATTGCTATCTGGTTAGATCAATTAAAAATTATAAAAATTTAAAAAATTTATCTTCATTTATTCTTTCTCTAATGCACTTCCTTTCTTTATGTACATGTGAGTTTCTGATTTGTATTCTTTTTTTTTCTCAGTGAAGAATTTCATTTAACGTTTCTTGCAAGGCAAGTCTATTGGTGATGAATTCCCTCCATTTTTATTTGTATGAAAAAGTAATTTTTTTCTCCTTCACTTTTAAATGAAGGATAATTTCACTGAATACATACTTCTAGGTCAGTGGGTTTTCTTTCTTTCAATTTAATATTTAACTCCACTATTTCTTACTTTCTAGATTTCTGAAGAAAAGTCTGATGTAATTTTTAATTCTTGTTCCTCTATATTTAAGGTTGCTTTTCCCCCTCTAGCTTCTTTCAAAATTGTCTCTTTGTCTTTGATCATCTGCAGTTTGACTATGTGGAGATTAGGTATTTATCCTAATTGGTGTTTTCTGAGCTTCTTATATCTGTGGTTTGGTGATGTCTGTCCTTAATTTGGGGAAATTATTAGCCATTATTACTTCAAGTATTTCTTCTCTTTCTTTATTTCTTCTGGTAGTCCCCTTACATATATATTGCTGTTTTTGCAAGTGTCCCACAGTTCCTAGATATGCTATTCCTTTTTTTCTCTTTATCTTCCAGTGTGGGAAGTTAACTGTTGCCATATTTTCAAGCCCACTGACTCTTTCCTCAGCCATGTCCAGTCTACTGATAAGCTCATGAAGACATTCTTTACTTCTGTTACTGTGTTTTTGATTTCTAGCATTGTTTTTTGATTCTTTTTTTTTAGAGCATCCATATCTCTGCTGAATTTACTTATCTGTTTTTGGATGTTATCCACTTTTTCCATTATACTCCTTAGCATAGTAATTATAATTATTTAAAATTCCTGTTCTGATAATTCCAAAACCTCTGCCATATCTGTGTCTAGTTGCAATGCTTACTTGGTTTCTATCAAATATGTTTTTGCCTTTTATTTTACATTGTAATTTTTTGTTTTAAGCTTGATATGATGTATTAGATAAAAGGAACTGAGGAAAACAGACTTTAGTGTGAGGTTTTACATTTATCTGGCCAGGAATTAGATTGTATTTAGTGCTTGTAACAGTTGCAGGTGTCAGAAGCTAAGATTTCCTTTTGTGTCCTTCTTTTCATCTCCCTTACTGTCTTTGGTTCTCCCTAGAGACTCCTTCTTAAATAGAATATGAGCCTTTCTGTTGTAAACCCCTACTATAATACAGGAGCCCTGGTGATGGGGTAGTAAGATGTGGGAAGAGAAGCACTCTAAAATCTTATGATTAGGCATCAGTTTAGTGAGCCTGTGCCCCTTGGCTGTGACCTTCGCAAGTATTCACAATACTTCTCAGCTCTCCCCCAGTGCTCACTTTAGGTCACACAGGGGGCTGAAGTTGGGCATTTCCCTTCCCCCACATCAGTTAGGCTGTGTTCAGATTGATGTTGGTTAGGATCTGGTAAAATATTTGTGTGTGAGGGCAGGCCTTTGTTAAAGGAGAACAGCATGATCTGGATGTATTTGCAAATGGTTCCCTTTCCTCTGTCTCCTGAGACAGGAGAGACTTTTCCTCTGCTCTTCACCCTGAGACCCTAGTGGGGTTCCTGGAGGTAAAACTCATGCAAGTGTGGGCATCTTTTAAGCCTGGGACCCCAGGTACTTTTTACATTCTCAAGCTATCCCACACTCAACATCCAGCAATGGAAAATTCCTATTTAAGTTCTCCCACCACTTGTTGGCTCCTGGCAAAGCTGTGATTCTCAGTATTTGCCCATTTCTCCAGGGTTCAGGGTAGCCATCTGCCCTGTGACCTCAACTCTCTGATGGACCTAAGAAGCCTTGTTGATTTTAAGTTTGTTCAGCTTTGTTTAGTTTGTTCAGAAGAGGAGTAATGGCTTCCAACCTCTTTATATGTCAGACTGGAAGCCAGGAGTTGACTTTGTTCTTTTTACATTGGTCATGGTGTTGTTGTAGAATAACACTGATAGAAAAGACAGTAGTTGTTTCCTTGAGTCTCATCAAATTTCTGCACCTTGGAGGTCATCATGGATTAAGGGTCCCAAATTTTTCCAGGGCTAGAAGTTTTCTACTATTAGTTCATTAATTGATGATCAGTTTGGGGAGAACAGAATCACATTCACCCAAAGCAGAAGAGACTGATGTATAAAAAAGAAAGCTGACATAAAATAATCAGTAGAAATGTAGTCATCAGAATAGCCATGTATTTAGAGTATGTTACCTAGATGGGTAGGTTAACATGGGAAAATCACACATAAATTAGGATGATGAGCAAAGAAGTAAAGAAGAGAAAACCATATACTCATTCTTATGAAATATTTCCATCAAACAACTGCAGCCTTCCTGAATTACCTATGCTTCTCTGAGGATGTTTCTGTTCAGAGATAACGTGAACCATCCATTTTGGGTCATTTATACCAGAGTGCTACTTCACACTCCCCTATTAGTGCTTTTGACATATCACTTTAACATTTTCTAACCTTTGGCTTTCTTTTTCTATGTTCCAGGCAGACCAGTACCCATCTGCTGTGGCAAATCCATTTAGACACAATTAACTGAACAGTAGTTTATCATATATTCTTCGTAATCATCGTTAGAGAGGCCATATGTCTTAAGGTAAGATTTGGGATTCCTCTCTTTTGTCTTGACCACATGAATTGATGATTATTGATTGAGTGACCAGTATTTGCCAGATGCTGAGCGAGTAGAAAAAGATGAGGTGATAAGACAGACCCATCACTGTCCTGACAGAGCCTCTTCTCTAGAAACCATTCCTTTAAGATGCTTAATACATCCATTTTCTGCTGCCTCTTATCAACTTCCATTTTAAAAAGGTGACTTCTTTCCATGGGTATTAAAATTATGAAAATAGATGCTATGCTTCCTAAGCACTTCATGGAGGACCTATTCATTAAATTATATTCTTTTTGCTAAGAAATGAAATTGTATAGTTTCAATTCGGTAAAATGCGGTTACTCCCAAATCAGAGTTTGATGTCTTGTTTCCCAAAAATGCAGGGGCTCTCATATCTTTTCTCTTCAATTATTAACTAATGAGTTATCTTGAAATCCAGATTATACTGTCCATGAAGTCCCCCCAAATAGAAACATACCAAAGTCCCAGTAAATCACTGATTTAAGAGTCAGAGAAATCTACTCCATCCTCAACTACATAAATGGCATTAGTAACATTATTTGCTATAATTCGTTTCAATTTCTCTGCCAGGAATCCTGACGTTAAGAACAGTAAGTAAAGGGTGTTATGGTCTTCACTTGATAGACACTAAATATTAGAGGTTCTATAAATAGTGTCTTGCCCTGCTAATCAATTTCTTACTTTCTTTAAAATTGAGATAACTGCTTACTGATGCAATATCCTTCTTTTTTCTTTATACAAGAAAGGTTTAGAGTATATAGGATTCAGTAAATTTCCATAAATACTAGAATTTGTCTAATAGAAATAAATACTTACATAGGGCTCACTTAGGAGAATATAATTTTCATATACTTTCATTCAGCTGCGCTTAAGCTTATTTTTAGGCAGTGAGTCATTTTGATTTGAAATGTTGCTGTATGCCCCAGGAGGAAATGGTTGTCAAACTCCAGCAAGAGGCAGGCAAACAGCACCTCATTCACTCACCTAAACACAGGGCAATCAGTGTACAAATGCCAACCAGACTGGAGTCTTTAACGCAGCTTGCAATTTTTGACGTGGTTAAATGCAAAAATGTCTGATATGATTTTTAAGGGCAATGATGGAGGAAACAAAGGCTGTGATCGTGTCTGTGATATAGTTCTCTCAATGAAAAAACTGAATAGTCCAGTGGAACTTTCTGCAATGATGGAAAAGTTTTGCATCTGTGCTGTTGAATATGACAGCCACTTGACACATGTGGCTAGGAAGGATTTGTAATGTGGCTGGTGCAACTGAGGAACTTAATTTTTAACGTCATTCAATTTTAATTAATTTGAATTTAAATAACTTCTTATTGTTAGTAGCTGCAGTACTGAACAGATTCAGAGAGAAATCATCACACATAATGGGATCAGAAGTGTGGAGAATAATTATATAGGATGAGAAATTAGATTTAAGAGATTCTTGGATTTAGTAAAAATGGATACGTATCTCAGAGTCAGATAAGGTGGGTTCAAATCTTAGTTCTACTACTTACTGACTTTGTGAATCTCATCAGTCTATTATGTCTCCCTCAGCCTCAGTGTCATACTTTATAAAACAAGTTAATAAATACAGTAGTGGACCTGGAGATGATCATACTAAGTGAAGTAAGCCAGGCAGAGAAAGACAAATATCATATGGTATCACTTATATGTGGAATCTAAAAAAAAATGATAAAAATGAACTTATTTACAAAACAGAAGGAGATTCACAGACATAGAAAACAAACTTATGCTTACCAAAGGGGAGTGGGGAAGGGACAAATTAAGAGTTTGGGATTAAAATATACACACTACTGTATATAAAGCAGATAACCAACAAGGACCCACTGTAGAGCACAGGGAACTATACTCAATAGCTTGTAATAACCTATAATGGAAGAGAATGTAAAAAAAGAATATACATATGCATAACTGAATCACTTTACTGTACACCTGAAACTAACACATTTTAAATGAACTATATTTCAATAAAAAATTTTTTTAAATACAGTAGTGCTCAATAAATTCCCATTCAGGAAAATGTAGCACTGTCAAAATATTTTACTCTTACTAAAAGAAACGGGTAAATAGTTGACACATGCAGTTTCTAAAGACACTCTGAAGAGAACTTTATTATTAATAATGATATAGCTACGCAACATTTACTGAGTTCTTAGAATGTTCCAGCTACATGTATTATCTTGTTTTACCCTCACAAAAACTGTATGAATTAGGTATTATTATTATTAGCTCTATTTTAACATGAGGATATTCAGACTGAGATATTAGTTAACAACCTCAAAGGCATATTAAGCAGTAGAAACAAAATCTGAATTCAGGTCTCCTCGGTTCCCAATAACGTGTTCTTTGGCATGTGTTTTACTGACTCCATACATCAAGGTAGTAGAAATTGTCATACCCATTTCTGAAAATAAGGTGTACCAGGTGTTCTGATAATCCCTCCCACTAAAAAATATGTAGCAATGGAAAAAATACAACAAAACTCCTATTAAATACATGCCTGAGCCTGCACAAATGTAAGAGAAATCCCCAAAGATCAAAATTAAAGAAGGACCTAAAAACATAGTTGGCAAGTGAAGAAGTAGCCCAATGGCTACTTAAATATGACAAGTATAAGTAACCAAAGAAAATGGACTTCATGAAAATTTAAATCTTTCTATTTTCAAAGGACACTAAAGGCGAAAGACAATCCACATAATGGGAGAAAATATTTGCAAATTATATATCTGACAAAGGCTTGTCTTAAAACTCAACAATAAAAAGACAATTTTATTTAAAAATAAGCCAAAGATTTGAATAGACATTTCTCCAAAGATGATATACAAATGGCCAATAAGCATATGAAAAGATGCTCAATATCACTAGTCACTGGAAAATGAAAATCAAAACCACAACGAGACACCATTTCATACTCACTAAAGTGGCAATAATAAAAAAGACAAATAACAGAAACTGTATGCAAGGATGTGGAGAGATTTATACTTACTACATTGCTGGTGGGAATGTAAAATGGTACAACTACTTTGTAGAACAGTTTGGTGTTTCTTTGAAATGTTAAAGATAGAGTTATCATGTGACCCAGCAATGCCAACCCTAGATACAGACCAAAGAAAATGCAAAAAAAAAAAAAAAAAAGTCCACACAAAATCTTGTACATGAATATGCACAGCAACATTATTAATAATAGTCTAAAAGTGGAAACTACCAAAATGACCATGAGCTGATGAACGAACAAACAGTATATGATGCATCCACACAAGGAAATATTATTCAGTCATAAAAAAAGAACGCAATACTGATACATGCTACAACAGGGATGAATCTCAAAAACACTATGCTGAGCATTCTTTCATGTGTTTGTGGGCAATCTGTGTATCTTCTTTGGAGAAATGTCTATTTAGGTCTTCTGCCCATTTTTGGATTGGGTTGTTTGTTTTTTTGTTATTGAGCTGCATGAGCTGCTTGTAAATCTTGGAGATTAATCCTTTGTCAGTTGCTTCATTTGCAAATATTTTCTCCCATTCTGAGGGTTGTCTTTTGGTCTTGTTTATGGTTTCCTTTGCTGTGCAAAAGCTTTTAAGTTTCATTAGGTCCCATTTGTTTATTTTTATTTTTATTTCCATTTCTCTAGGAGGTGGGTCAAAAAGGATCTTGCTGTGATTTATGTCATAGCATATTCTGCCTATGTTTTCCTCTAAGAGTTAGATATTGTCTGGCCTTACATTTAGGTCTTTAATCCATTTTGAGTTTATTTTTGTGTATGGTGTTAGGGAGTGTTCTAATTTCATACTTTTACATGTACCTGTCCAGTTTACCCAGCACCACTTTTTGAAGAGGCTGTCTTTTCTACACTGTATATTCTTGCCTACTTTGTCAAAGATAAGGTGACCATATGTGTGTGGGTTTATCTTTGGGCTTTCTATCCTGTTCCATTGATCTATATTTCTGTTTTAGTGCCAGTACCATACTGTCTTGATTACTGTAGCTTTGTACTATAGTCTGAAGTCAGGGAGCCTGATTCCTCCAGCTCCATTTTTCGTTCTCAAGATTGCTTTGGCTATTCGGGGTCTTTTGTGTTTCCATACAAATTGTGAAATTTTTTGTTCTAGTTCTGTGAAAAATGCCAGTGGTAGTTTGATAGGCATTGCACTGAATCTGTAGATTGCTTTGGGTAGTAGAGTCATTTTCACAAGGTTGATTCTTCCAATCCAAGAACATGGTATATCTCTCCATCTATTTGTATCATCTTTAATTTCTTTCATCAGTGTCTTATAAATTTCTACATACAAGTCTTTTGTCTCCTTAGGTAGGTTTATTCCTAGATATTTTATTCTTTTTGTTGCAATGGTAAATGGGAGTATTTTCTTAATTTCACTTTCAGATTTTTCATCATTACTCTATAGGAATGCCAGAGATTTCTGTGCATTAATTTTGTATCCTGCTACTTTACCAAATTCATTGATTAGCTCTAGTAGTTTTCTGGTAGCATCTTTAGGATTCTCTTTGTAGAGAATGCTCAACATCATTAATCATTAGAGAAATGCAAATCAAAACTACAATGAGATATCATCTCACACCAGTCAGAATGGCTAACATCAAAAAATCTAGAAATAATAAATGCTGGAGAGGGTGTGGAGAAAAGGGAACACTCTTGCACTGTTGGTGGGAATGTAAATTGATACAGCCACTATGGAGAACAGCATGGAGGTTCTGTAAAAAACTACAAATAGAACTACCATATGACCCAGCAATCCCACCACTGAGCATATACCCTGAGAAAACCATAATTCAAAAAGAGTCATGTACCACAATGTTCATTGCAGCTCTATTTACAATAGCCAGGACATGGAAGCAACCTAATTGTCCACCATCAGATGAATGGATAAAGAAGATGTGGCACATATATACAATGGAATATTACTCAGCCATAAAAAGAAACGAAATTGAGATATTTGTAGTGAGGTGGATGGACCTAGAGTCTGTCATACAGAGTGAAGTAAGTCAGAAAGAGAAAAACAAATACCGTATGCTAACACATATATATGGAATCTAAGAAAAAAAAAAAAGGTCATGAAGAACCTAGGGGTAAGATGGAAATAAAGACACAGACCTACTAGAGAATGGACTTGAGGATATGGGAGGGGGAAGGGTAAGCCATGACAAAGTGAGAGAGTGGCATGGACATATATACACTACCAAACGTAAAACAGATAGCTAGTGAGAAGCAGTCGCATAGCACAGGGAGATCAGCTCGGTGGTTTGTGACCACCTGGGGGGTGGGATAGGGAGGGTGGGAGGGAGGGAGACACAAGAAGGAAGAGATATGGAAACATATGTATATATATAACTTATTCACTTTGTTATAAAGCAGAAACTAACACACCATTGTAAAGCAATTATACTCCAGTAAAGTTGTTAAAAAAAAGGGGGGCGCTTCCCTTTTTTTTGGCGCAGTGGTTGAGAATCTGCCTGCCAATGCAGGGGACACGGGTTCGAGCCCTGGTCTGGGAAGATACCACATGCCGCGGAGCAACTGGGCCCGTGAGCCGCAATTACTGAGCCTGCGCGTCTGGAGCCTATGCTCCGCAACAAGAGAGGCCGCGATAGTGAGAGGCCGGCGTACCGCGGTGAAGAGTGGCCCCCACTTGCCACAACTAGAGCAAGCCCTCACACAGAAACGAAGACTCAACACAGCCATAAATAAATAAATTAATAAAATTAAAAAAAAATCACTATGCTAAGTGAAAAGAGCCAGACACAAAGCCTCCAATTGTGTAATTCATTTTATATGATATGTGTAGAAATGGCAAATCCACAGAGACAGAAAGCAGATTAGTGGTTGTCATCAGCTGAGGGAAGAGGGCATGGGTTTCTTTTTAGGGTGATTAACATGTCCTGGAATCATATGGTGGTTATAGTTTCACAGCCTTATGAATATACTAAACTCCACTGAATTTTATACTGTAGCAGGATGAATTCTAAGGTATGCAAATTTTATCTCTATAAAAGAAGAAGTGAATGCCACCCTAAAGACATTTGCTTACCAAGATTCTAATAGTTGAGAAGGAATAAGAGACAAAACCTTGAGAAAATAGAACTGAGATCTTCACATAAAGCTTGGGACACCAAAAGCTGCACTTTAATCAAAGAGGGGGTTATATAATACCTAGCTACTGGCATTACTTCGGTGGCCTGGAGTAGATAAAACCAAGAAATTAATTTTGGATTATAGTGCCATGGAAGTCTAACAGAAGGACACATATCATCTCTCAAAAAGAAAGCATCCAGATGCCAGGGCCCTTCATATGTTCAAAGATTGAGATAAGCCAAATTTAAACTCCCAATCTAAAATGAGTAAATACTGAAGGAAGTTAATGACGTTGACCAAAAATCTGCAGGAATAACAAAAATTCATAATTAGAACCCCAGGGATGTCAGGTACTAGAATTGCCAGACCCAGGAATAAGAATAATTACTACAAGTTTAAAGAAAGAAGAGGTAATCCAAAATTTGTACAAGGATCAAGAACTATAAAATGTGACCAACAGTGTGAAAGAAATATTATAAATTGAACTTCTAGAAAAAATATATATATACACACACATACCTATACACATACACACACAGAGCAACCACAAAATACTGAAGTAGTGACTGATATTAACAAAATTTTGAATGAAAATAACTTTGAATTAGAATTCTGTTCCATTCTCAAAGATCAGTCATACGATATGACACAAAGCAAGCCTTAGAAATTTAAGAAGACTGAAATAATACCAAGTATCTTTTCTGACCACAGAGGTATGAAACTAGAAATCAACAGCATGCAGAGAGTTCAAAAATCTACAAATATGTGGAAACGAAGAAATACGCTCCTGAACAAACAATGGGTCAAGGAAGAAATTAAAAGGGAAAGCAAAGAATATCTCAAAACATATGACAATGGAAACATAACATACCAAAACCTATGTGATGCTGCAAAAGCAGTTGGAGAAGGAAGTTTAGAGTGATAATTGTACATAATAAGAAACTAGAAGGATTGCAAATAAGCAACTTAACTTTATATCTCAAGGAACTAGGAAAAGAAGAACAAATTAAGAAAAAGAACAAAGTCAGCAGAAGGAACAAAATAATAAAGATCAGAGTAGAAATGAACGAAATAGAGACCAGAAAAATAGGAAAGGTCAATGAAATCAAGAGCTGTTTTTTTTAAAAGATAAAAAATATTGACAAACCTTTAGAAAGACTAAGAATAAAAAGAGAAGAAAAATAAAATCAGATATGAAAAAAGAGAAATCACAACTGACACTACAGAAATACAAAGAATCATAAGAGATTGCTATGCACAATTATACAACAACAAATTAGATAAACTAGAAGAAGTAGATAAGTTCCTAGAATCATAGAAACTACCAAGACTGAACCAGGAAGAAGGAGCAAGTCCAAACAGATCAATAATGAGTAAGGAGATGGAATCGGTAATCAAAAATCCCCCAACATAGAAAACCCAAGAGCCAAAAGGCTTCACTAGTGAGTTCGATTTAACATTTAAAGAAGATATAATGTTAATGCTTCTCAATCGCTTCCAAAAAAAAAATGAAGAGGAGGAAACACTTCCAAACTCATTCTATGAGGCCAGTATTACTCTGATATCAAATCCAGATAAGGACAATACTAGAAAAGAAAACTATAAACAAATATCCCTGATGAACAGAAATGTAAAAATTCTCAACAAAATATTAGCAAACTAAAATAAAGAACTCATTAAAAGGGGGATTTGTCCCTGGGATGCAGGGATGATTCAACATATACAAATCAATAAATGTAATATACACATTAAAAGAAAGGTAAAAAATACACGGTCATCTCAATAAATGCAGAAAAAGCATTCGACAAAATACATTATTTTTTCATGATAAGAACCCTCAGTAGTTTGGATACAGAAGAACATACCCTCACATATGAAAGGCTGTACATGACAAACACACAGCTAACATGATACTCAATGAAGAAAAATGGATAGCTTTTCCTTTAAGATCAGGAACAAGACAAGGGTACCCACACTAACAACTCTTATTTAACATAGTACTGAAAGTCCTAGCTAAAACAATCAAAACAAACAAAAGTCATCCAAATAAAAAAAAATAAGTAAATTTGTGGTTATTTGCAAATGATGTGATCTTAGGTATCGAAAATCCCAAAGACTCAAATAAAAAACTGTTGGTTCTAATCAGTGAATTCAGTAAAGCTTCAGGGTATAAAAATCAATACATAGAAATCAGTTACCTTTCTATACACTAAGAATGAAACATCTGAAAAATGAAACTACCTCACATGGGACTTCCCTGGTGGTGTGCAGTGGTTAAGAATCCACCTGCCAATGCAGGGCACACGGGTTTGAGCTCTGGTCTTGGAAGATCCCACATGCCACGAGGCAACTAAGCCCGTGAGCCACAACTACTGAGCCTGAGCTCTAGAGCCCGTGAGCCACAACTACTGAGCCCATGTGCCTCAACTACTGAAGCCCGTTCCCCTAGAGTCCGTGCTCCACAAGAGAAGCCACCACAATGAGAAGCCCGTGCACCGCATCGAAGACCCAACTCAGCCAAAAATAAATAAATAAATTTATAAAAGAACAAAAAACGAAAAAACTACCTCATTCACAATCACATCAAAAACAGTAAAAATGAATAAACTTATCCAAGGAAGTGAAAGATCTGTACAATATAAAGTACAAGACTTTGTTGAAAGAAATCAAAAAAGATACAAATGGAAGAACAATTTACGTTTATGGATTGTTAAAAGGTCCATGCTACCCAAAGCAATTCAGACTCAGTGAAATCTCTATCAAAATTCTTCACAGAAATATTTCTTCACAGAAATAGAAAAAAAAAAAAAAACAATCCTACAATTTTTTATGGAAACATAAAAGACCCGAAATAGCCAAAGCAATCATGAGGAAGAATAAAACCAGAGGCTTTTCTAAAAATGGTCCTAGGCGCGCGGGCTAATTTAGTAGTTGTGGCACGCAGGCTCAGTAGTTATGGGGCACGGGCTTAGCCGCTGTGTGGCATGCAAGATCTTCCTGGATCAGGGCTCGAACCTGTGTCCCCTGCATTGGCAGACGGATTCTTAACCACTGTGCCACCAGGGAAGCCCAAGAATAGATCTTAATTATTCCCACCACTAGAAGAAATGATAATTCTGTGATGCAATAGAGGTGTTAGCTAATGCTACAATGGCAATCACATGGCAATCTAAATGTGTCAAGTAAGTAAAAAAAGAATTCTGTTCCAGCTAAACCATCAACCCAGAGCAATGCTGAATAAAGATATTTCAGGCAGACAAAAGCAGACTCACTACCAATAAACCTTATTTAATGGAACTGCTAAAGTACGTACCTCAAAAATTCCAGAAGCAAGATCTGAAATGCAAAAAAGAATGCACAGAAAGAGCAAAGAAATAGCTAAACATTTAGGTAAATGAAAATAAAGCTATCTACTGCTGGCTTTGCAGTTAGGTGGGTTGGTAGTTAGGGATTCAGATGAGATTTTCCTGAGCTGTCCACAGGACTAAATTCTGCCCTCAATACTGTTATTGGATAACTAGAACAGCCTGAGTGTTTTTAGCCATTGTGTGTGTGTGTGTGTGTGTGTGTGTGTGTGTGTGTGTGCTTTCAAAGGGCTCATAAATGCCTGACAATGTTTTCGTTCAATTCACTGGTTTCTTGTTCCTTTGCCAGAAACTTGCAGTGAGTTCACCTAGTTCTGAATAGTTAGCACCTGTTCTGCTTTCTACACAAATTCTATCTACTGGGTGACAACCAGTAACAGATATTTCTAGGCCTCAGAAAATCATATGATCCTAGATTCGCAAATGAGAATTCATAATTACTTATTTAGGTTTCAGAGATAACTGGAAACAAAGATTGTGTTAAAATCTAAAGCCTCTTTTGACTGAGGGATAGTCACTTCATTTTTTTTTTTTTTTTTTTTTTTTGCGGTACGCGGGCCTCACTGTTGTGGCCTCTCCCGTTGCAGAGCACAGGCTCCGGACGCGCAGGCCCAGCGGCCGTGGCTCACGGGCCCAGCCGCTCCGCGGCATGTGGGATCTTCCCGGACCGGGGCACGAACCCGTGTCCCCCGCATCGGCAGGCGGACTCTCAGCCACTGCGCCACCAGGGAAGCCCTTCATTTTTAATATTAACTGATAATTATCACAAGCCTATTGGTTTTAAAACAGCTAAATCCTAAACTTGCTACATAAGTCACCGAATTAACTTATTCTTTTCTTTCAGGCCAGAGTCTGTAATTTTTTATGTTCAATGATTTATTGATAAAGTGAAAAGACTAATAATTTTGACTATTGGATGGGAAAAGCACGTTTCAGAATCCATAGAGCTCATGATAAAGTAGATTCTAAGGTGAATTAAGTTTTCTTTTAACTACAGTTACTGCTCATACAATGGTGATCCGTGTTCAACCAGTGGGTTGTGATCTTCAAGGCAGACAGGTACGAAACAAGTGATCAACCCAAGTAGAATTATCTTCTAAAACAATAAATATGGAAGAAAGGGATATGTTCTAATGGTTTTTCTAGTTCTGTGATAAAATTTTAGGTATAAAAGGAAATCAGAAATTTCATAAATTCTGCTATTGGAAAGACCACCTGACAGTCATCAGTCAATCAGTCAGTCAGTACATAAGTAACTAAATAAAAAAGAGATAGGTGAAGTTGACTCTTCCAAATAACCAAGACCATTTGGAAGAAGTCGCCTTCTTAATAAACTCAGGCTGGGCTTCCCTGGTGGTGCAGTGGTTCCATCCGTGGTCTGAGAAGATCCCACATGCCACAGAGCAACTAAGCCCATGGGCCACAACTACTGAGTTTGCGCTCTAGAGCTCGCAAGCCACAACTACTGAAGCCCACACACCTAGAGCCCGTGCTCCGCAACAAGAGAAGCCACCACAGTGAGAAGACTGCGCTCACCGCAACAGAGTAGCGCATGCTCGCTGCAACTAGAGAAAGGCCGCGTGCAGCAACGAAGAACCAACACAGCCAAAAATAATAAATAAAAATAAATTAATTAGGAAAAAAACAACTCAGCCTTCTTCACTGCCTTCCTGTGCAGGGCATTCAGAACACATGCCAAACATTTATTTTTATTAGCCCTTCATTTGTTTAATTTCTTTTGACAGTTGTGGTTTTTTACAGCATACATGATATGACTAATTTATGTTTTCCTAATTGAACAGCTAAATATTCTTGCATATATTAATTTTACACAGTGCCTAGATGTTTCCAGAGAACTCTAATAAACTAATTAAATAAACCAACACACAATCCAATTTATGATTCATCCATCATCCGTCTGCCACTGATTCCAATATCCCCTCGCTTCCCTGGTGTTCATGAATCAGCAAATATATTAGGAGAAAAACAACGCTATAATGATGCTTTGTATCAGATTTCCTGTACTGGCTGATAATTAATATTAGCAGATTATAATTCCATTAAAGAAATAGCTGTACGATATCCAGCGTTGGGCTCAACACTTTCCATTTCCTGTTCTGAGGCAGACTAGCGTGAGAATTACCAACTTAGGATAATGAAGTTTGTCAGTTTCCTCCCCACCCCCTATCTAATTATGGACAGGTGCCTTTAGTGTTCAGTGAAGAGAAGAAGAGGAGATCCTGTAACTCTTCTCATTTTTTTGTGATTAGACAGTGAGTTTGAAGAGTGAAGATCGGTGTTTAGCCTTTCCGTTGCCTGGCAGCATAGACATTTGCTTTCATTAATGCTTCCACTGAAATAACCCATCTCTTGCAACAGACAACCATTTATTCCTCTTACCAGAATATTAGTGTAAAATTCTGCAATATTTTGAAAATCTCCTTTGGAAATGTTTTACAGACAAGTAGATTATACGAGTGTCAGGGAGTGTGTGAAATAAATTTATCCGGAAGTTTAACAATGTCTTAAATGTTTGTTGTTGTTAACAAAGCCCTAAATATGGTAATCTGCTCAAAGTGCTTAAAGACTCCCCAGTTTAACTTCCTAGTCAACTGCGTTCCAAGGAGTTAGGCTAAAAATAGAGAACTAGAAAGCCTGGTGATGATTATCTAAAATATAATCCCTAAGGATTAGAGAAAATATAAAATTAGCTGCAAAAAATTATAAAATAGATAAAATTTGCTTGCTCTACTTTGGTTTAAATATTTCTTTACCCCTGAACTTCCCTGGCCAAACTAAATTACAAATTTAACAGCCTCTGCTATGGAACAATCAGAAAGCCTCAGGGAAGCCTATATATTGCCATCTGCTGGTTGGTTGCAGAGGTTTCATGATCTGTCTTTTTGAAGGTCACGTTCAAAATATAAAGCTCCACAAATAAACTTAATATTGGAAGGTGAGAAATGACCCATTTTGTTTTTGTTTTTTTAATTTAGATTTCCAAACCACAGCTTGAAAATCGGAGGTATTTAGCTGTGTCCCAGATATGGTGGTTTTGCTGAGTGCCTTGTTAATCTCACCTCATTGATTACGGCTCTTCATTTTCCTTCAAGTTTCTATGTATTTGAGTAGCCAGACCAAGAGTGAACAGAGACCAGGGACAGGGGAAAAAAAGAAAGAACTGCTGGCTAGCACCTGTAGGGAGTGACACCACTTATGAGACACATGTCTTGAGGCATTTCAGATTATTCTTGGCAGGTGTAACCTGAACACATCCTCAGCCAATGCCAGGGTGTCTGGCCATTATAATTAAAGTTACATTATAAAAACCTCCTGCTGTTACCTTCTTCTGAAAAATGCTGACGGAGACGTCCTCCGACAACTATGACAGAGTTTCCAACACCTCTACATTTGCTAGTCTTGTGGGTGCAAACAACAGCATCCACCTTTACATCAGTTACCATGCAAATTAGAGATGCGACCAGCATAACTGTATGAGACAGGGCAGTGTGCCTTTGCGTCAGAGAGCGGCCTCTTCGCAGAGCAACAAGGAAAAGAAAGGCCACTGGATTTCTGAAAACTCAAAAGGGAAAGCGTTTTTCTGAGCTAGGAATAAACTCAAACTATAATATCACAAGAAAGGATAAGGCAAAAAGAAGGTTGGTAATTAGGGGTTTGAGACTTCAGTGTGATACCAAAAGAAGTATAAAATAACTAATGTTATTTTATTTCATTTCATGGAAATTTTAAGAATTTAGTAGAGAGCTATGTGTCTGGAGTCGTTAAATACCTGGAAATAGACGGATACATTACCTGACTTCTTTAAGTCTCACAGTCGTATAACTGTAAATGAAAATGCATGCAATAATACCTCGGCATTTTATATCTAAACTCAGTACTCATAAGAATTAAAAACAGTGACAAAAGGTAGCAGCTGCTTTATGGATCAAAATACTAGCTTTCCCCATGACTAGAAGACAGTATTAGATACTTAAATAGGACAGATCAATTACTTAAGACACAAGAAATAGGAAATATCATAACTTGCAATAAGACAGGAAAGAACATTGAGAATTTGCTCTTGTAATTCTGCCTACCTTCCTCAGTCTTGAAATGCCAGCTTCTCCAACTTTTCGCGAGACTGGCTACAGACTTGTTTTTGCTATGGACTTGCAAAATGTTGCCATAAAGGGAATAGTCTTAAATTGTTAAACGTAAGCTAGTTCCCATCAGATTAAGTTGCTTTAAATAAAAAAAGTTTTCTTTTCTTTTAAATTTACTTATTTTATTTTTGGCCACATTGGGTCTTCGTTGCTGCTCACAGGCTTTCTCTAGCTGTCTAGTTGTAGCGAGCGGGGCCTACTCTTGGTTGTGGTGCGTTGGCTTCTCATTGCAGTGGCTTCTCTTGTTGTGGAGCACGGGCTCTAGGCATGCAGGCTCAGTAGTTGAGGCGCACGGGCTCTAGAGCTCAGGCTCAGTAGTTGTGGCTCACGGGTTTAGTTGCTTCGTGGCATGTGGGATCTTCCTGGACCAGGGCTCAAATCCGTGTCCCCTGCACTGGCAGGCAGATTCTTAACCACTGCGCCACCAGGGAAGCCCAAAAGTTTTCGTTTTAATAATTTAAAAACTACATCATTCTTCATCCTTACATGTGCTCACGAAACTCTTGTTAGTGGCCATTCATTCTTTCCCACCAAAATGTTTATTGAGTACCTACTCTGTGCCAGAGATAGATCAAGGTTCTGGATATAGAAACGTGAATAAGTAAGACACATTTTCACCCCTTATGAAATGTATTCTAGGGGGGAAGTCAGAGAATGAAGAATTAAACAAACTGATGAATAACTAAATGAGAGATGTAAAGATGAACAAATGAAACAAAAGAAATATTGAGCAGAGCTAATCTAGGATGTTACCACTTAAAAGTGTGTGTACATAATCCCATAACAAAAAAAAGCAATATAGCCTTGTGGAAAAACACCATAGATGCACATATGTGCTTGAGTTTAAAGGCAATGGTCTTTTACATTTAGCCTCTGGACATAAACTTCCTTTTTCATAAATTTAAGATAATAATTTTTGCTCATACTTCATGACCAAAATTCTGTAATGGGAATATTCAGTTTCATGACAAGGAGAAAAGGCTTAGCCTCCTGGAAGTTACCTACTTTTACACTATAGAATTTTGACACTGTCCCACCACTATATCTGGGTCCCTCTGTTTGACTTAGAGGCCCTTGACCACACTGAGGTCTTCAAGAACTGTGTATCCTAATTATGTGTGTGAAGGGAAGGCTAAAATTCTAGCCATGATTGGAGAAATTATATATAAAAACAAGACGATATGAAAAAAGGACAGAAAATACCAGGTATTTGTAAGGATATGAAGCAACTGGAACTTCATGTTCTATTGGTAGGCGAGCAAACTGGCACGGTCAGATTGGAAGGCTACTGGCAGAATCTACTGAAGCTTTGTGCACGTACCCCCATGAGACATCACTTTGACTTCTAGCAAAATACCCAACAGAGAAGAGTATGTATTTGTTCAACAAAGGCATGTATTGGAATTTTCATAGCAGCCTGATTTTCTAATAGCCAAACACTATAAACCACTCAAACGTCCATCCACAGGAGAATGGGTACATTGTGGTATATTCACAAGATGCGACACTACACAACAATGAGAATGAATACACTACAACTATAAATGACAATATAGAGAAGTCTCACCAGATGTAATATTGAGCAAAACAAATCAGGCACAAAAGAGTAAGTATGATATGATTCTGTATACAGGAAACAGAAAAGCAAGAAGCAATCATTAATGGCAATAGAAGACAGAAATACATTTGGGGTTTTGGGGAATGGAGGGGAGGAAGCTGAGGGCTTGAAGGTCACTTACTTTTCTTTGACTTTACTGGGTGCAGGTGACACTGACATATTTGTTTTGTGAACTTTGATCCATATCTACACTTACACCTAACATATGTAAACGTTTGGTTCGTTGTACTTCTATATATTTACTTAAAAAAGAAAAAAATAGGGCTTCCCTGGTGGCGCAGTGGTTGAGAGTCCGCCTGCCGATGCAGGGGACACAGGTTCATGCCCCGTCCGGGAAGATCCCACATGCCGCGGAGCGGCTGGGCCCGTGAGCCATGACCGTTAAGCCTGCGCGTCCGGAGCCTGTGCTTCGCAACGGGAGAGGCCACAACAGTGAGAGGCCCGCGTACCGCAAAAAAAGAAAAAGAAAAAGAAAAAAAAATACTAAGAAGCTTTAGAATTTCCAGGTTTCCTTGTCAGTCCTAAGAGTTAATACCCATCAAGCCAGTCTCAACTCCACAGTAACCTGCATCCTCTATGAAAACCAACCAATTCTGAAACCATTTAGTATGTTTTTCTTTGTCATTGCCCTTCCTTTACCCTAACCATACTTCATCCATTCACTGTAAAGTCAAACTGTGATAACGATTTGCGACTGAAGATCCATTATTTTAATTGACAGGTTTCCACAGCTGATTGCAGTATGTTACTATTTCTGTGATTTGCTCAGCAGACAGGAGTGCTTTGGGGGCTCTATTAATAGCAGTTTTAGAAATAGCAGGTGAGCAACTCTACTTCTGGTGGAGAATAAATAGTAACTTTCGCATGGAACAACTTTTGGGAATTGGGGGCCAGGGTGAAGTACCATGCTAGTAAAAGACCTGCCGATATCAAAGGAATAAACCAGTGCCTTCAAGTGCCTGCAAAGTTGCTTAAAATGGAAAATCTTCTCTCTACAGTCCAGTATGGTATTCAAGAGACTAGGACTAGTTGTATTCTTTTTGTCTTAAACAGTTCATACTTTGCGTTACAATTTCACCTCTACTTGTAAGGATTCCCTTAAGTAGCCTTGTTAAGTCATGAATGAAGAAAATTCAGTTTCCGGCTATTTTCCAAGCCACGGGTGTCCAAACCCCACCATTCCCTCTGCCTTCTCCAACCATTTTCCTGTTTTCTCTAGAATCATTAGAACAGAGTGATTGAACTCCAGTTTCACTCAAGCTGGCATCCCGTGAAGTTCCTCCCTATGAGGCTAAACATCTGCCCAGGTATTTCCGTGTTCCATTTTGGCTGTGATGTTATATGGCATAAAATGTATGTCCCACTAAACTTCATGTTAATGAAACAGCAGCCTGACAGCTGGGATCAGCAGACAGTCAGAAGTCTTAGGGTTCCAAGGTATCATTAGCTTTTCTGCTCTTCTGTAGGAGAAAAGTTAAACAAACCGGGGCAATGTGAATTAAGACTCAGACTTAAACATTAGTACACATTCACCACCTCTTAATTTTAGGGTCTATTAAGGAGTGTTACCGAGAACAGCCTGATATAAGGCAAAACAGGTTCAGATGAGTATTGATACAACCTGTATCAACACAGTTTATCGTTTTGGGACTAAGAATTGGGGCCATTGGTGTCAACATGATTTGACAGTTTATTCCAGGAAGATAAAACCTTAAATCAACATATTACTGTACTGTTTGCTACAAAAACTTCTTGCCAACCGATTTATCCAGGCTAACAGTTTGCTTCTGTGGGCGAATTGCTCTCCTACTGCGACAACAGGTGGCACACCTGAGCAAACAGCTCACCTTTCAGAGGGCAGTTTACTTATCCAGACTTGCTATGGATACTTGCTGTATCCACAAATCCTAGGTATTTATGTCACACATGTGTCCAATCCCATAATTTCCCTATTTTGAAAAACCTGTCTTCATTCACTTGAGCTCAGTCCTCCAAACCATGTATTTTTTCCTGACTTCCTACATATTATGCACTACTGGGACACTTCCTTCCTTCCTTCCATCTATCATCTATCTATCTATCTATCTATCATCTGGTTGGCCAAAAGTGCCTTCACTTTGTAAGTAAAAATAAAAGACACATTTTTCATTTTCACCAAGAACTTTATTGGACAACGTATTCACCCTTTTGTTCCACTACCTTCTGCCGTTTTTCAGGCAACTTCATAATTCCATCTTCCCAAAACTTTTTATCTTTTTGAGCAAAGAACTCTTCCAGGTGCCTTTTACAGTTTTCCAAGGAATTGAAATCTTTTCCATTAAGAGAATTTTGTAAAGACCTAAATAAATGGAAATCCGAAGGTGCAATGTCTGGTGAATGCAGTAGATGAATCAGAACTTCCCAGCTAAGCTGTAACAGTTTTTGCCTGGTCATCAAAGAAAGATATGGTCTTGAATTATCCTGATGGAAGATTATGTGTTTTCTGTTGATTAATTCTGGATGCTTTTCGTCGAGTGCTGCTTTCAGTTGGTCTAACTGGGAGCAGTACTTGTTGGATTTTGAAAATCGTTTGTTGAAAATCAAACGATTAATTAATCGTTTGGTTTTCCAGAAGGAGCTCATAATAGAGGACTCCCTTCCAAACCCACCACATATACAACATCACCTTCTTTGGATGAAGACCGGCCTTTGGTGTGGTTGGTGGTGGTTCATTTCGCTTGCCCTACGATATCTTCTGCTCCACGTTATTGTACAGTATCCATTTTTCATTGCTTGTCACAATTTGTTTTCAAAAAGGAATGTTTTCGTTTTGTAGAGAATCGTTCAAGTAGAGAATCCCACACGGAAATACGGTCGAGAAGGTTTTTTTCCGCTTAACTTACGTGGAACCCAAACGTCAAAGCGATTAACATAACCAAGCTGGTGCAAATGATTTTCAACACTTGATATGGACATTTTGAGTATGTTGGGTATCTCCGGCGTGGTATAACATTGATTGTTCTCAATTAATGTCTCGCTTTGATCGTTTTCAACTTCAACCGGTCTCCCTGACCGTGGAGCATCGTCCAGCAAGAAATCTCCAGCGTGAAACTTCGCAAACCACTTTTGACACGTTCGGTCAGTCACAGCACCTTCTCCATACATTGCACAAATCTTTTTTTTTGCATTTTGGTTGCATTTTTACCTTTCTTGAAATAATAAATCATAATATGCCAAAAATGTTGCTTTTTTTCTTCCATTTTCAATATTAAAATGGCTACACAAAAATTCACCAATTTGGATGTCTTTTTTAAATTTTTTAAATTTAAAAAATCTTTTAAACACCTTTATTAGAGTATAATTGCTTTACAATGTTGTGTTAGTTTCTGCTGTATAACAAAGTGAATCAGCTATACATATACATATATCCCCACATCTCCTCTCTCTTGCGTCTCCCTCCCACCCTCTGTATCCCATCCCTCTAGGTGGACACAAAGCACCGAGTTGATCTCCCTGTGCTATGCGGCTGCTTCCCACTAGCTATCTATTTTACGTTTGGTAGTGTATACATGTCCATGCCACTCTCTCACTTCTTCCCAGCTTACCCTTCCCCCTCCCCGTGTCCTCAAGTCCATTCTCTACATCTGCGCCATTATTCCTGTCCTGCCCCTAGGTTCAGCAGAATTTTTTTTTTTTAAAGATTCCATATATATGTGTTAGCATACGGTATTTGTTTTTCTCTTTCTGACTTACTTCACTCTGTAAGACAGCCTCTAGGTCCATCCACCTCACTACAAATTAACTCAATTTTATTTTATTTTTTTATGGCTGAGTAACATTCCACGATAAGTCTTTTTCAAAATGCACGCTGATATGACAGCTGTCACATACAATCTAACAAAATTGTTTGCTTGTTTTGTGGTACGCGGGTCTCTCACTGTTGTGGCCTCTCCCGTTACGGAGAACAGGCTCCGGACGCACAGGCCCAGCGGCCATGGTTCACGGGCGCAGCCGCTCCGCGGCATGTGGGATCTTCCCGGACCGGGGCACGAACCCGTGTCCCCTGCATTGGCAGGCGGACTCTCAACCACTGAGCCACCAGGGAAGATCCCACATGCCACGTTTTGAATGAAGTTTTGAATGAAGTTAAAGACAACTAAGTGCTACTAGAGCCATCTTATGGAAAAAAGCGAACAAACCTTTGGCCAACCCAATATCTCTCCATTTATGCACTCAGACATCTATTCTTTCTCACTACATTAGGTGGGACAAACTTAGTTCTGCTTGATCAATAGTTTTTTATGGTGGTTTCCTTGGGAGTCTACAGTCAACAAGCAACAGAAAGGAATTTTATTATATTATTATGAAGGCTGGATTATCAATAACAACAAAACACTTGTATTTCAAGCACGGTGACTTCATGCTTAATGAACTGCTTTCTTTCATAAGTCTTCATCTTACTAGTCATAAATAGTTCGGATGTTAAAAGTTGCTAGATATGTAAGCATCACCCAACTTTTTTGGATGGCTTAACTAAAAAGGAAAGAAGCTGTTTGATTCCATAGAAAGCATCTTAAATCAAAGGATTTGTGAAGGTGGGTCTTAATTAGCATGATTAATCAAGGAATAATTAAATCTTATTCAATTTCTTTTTACCATGCAATTAAATTATAGAATTTTAAAGAAAATTAAAGCTTTCAATTAAGAAGGAGAAGGTAGTCCAACCTCAACTGTGAACTTATTTTTGAAATCCTACTCAGAATTGAAACAAAAAAAGCAATTTATCTGCCAGGTAATATGCATTAATGATTTAGTTCAACCTCCAAGAATTTGTGAAAAAATGAAAAGTCTTATAATCAAGCGCATTCATTCCAGAAGTAATAAGACTTTAGTTATGTCTTTTTCCATGAAATTCCAGGCTCAACTCTGGGAAATATTTTTAAATTGTCTCCTTTCCTCATTAATGTCTACACATTACCCAAGGTGGAGATACTCAACTCCAAACTAAAGCAGTCATCTAGTTGCTCATATATGTGATGGCACTAGGGTACAAGAAAAATTTTGCATACTTCTTGCCGTTATGATTGAAAAAGGAAATCTTTAAGACATTAATTAACTCACTCCTGGTCTGGGATGCATGAGAGTAGATTATTGTTGAAAAAAGTTATTTTTAAAAGTGGTCCTGCAGGTCTCCATAACAACCTGATTGATGGTTTGACCACACAGGTGCCTGAATGGTGCACCTGACATTACACCACTTGAGACTCAGGAGAAATGTTAAAAATAATTTCTATTTCAGAATGTCAAATTTATCAAGAAATAAGTCCCCATTAAAACCTTTTGAAATGACTGAAAGAGATTTTTAGGCCCTCAAATAATGTTGTTTGTGGTGATACCATGAAGCGTTCAGCTATATTTTTAAAAACTAAAAGAATTTTGATTTGGAGGGAGGTCAAGATGGCAGAGTAGAAGCACATGGAACTCACCTTCCCTCATAAACATATCAAAAATACATCTACATGTGAAACAACTCCCACAGAAAACCAACTGAAAACTGAGAGGAGATCTCATGTACAACCAAAGCTGCAAGAAAGATCCCCACATAACCAGGTAGGATGAAAAGAAAGAAAAAAAAAGGGAATCAGGACAGGAAATGCACTCCTGGGAGGGAGCTGTAAAACAGCCCCAATGTCAGCCTGCTCACAGTGGGGCTCAGCCCCTGTGTGCTGGGCTTCGTGAGTGTGCACCCACCACGGGTGGGGCTGATTATCAGGGCTCCCTCGGGGGCGGCAGGTCCAGGGGTGGCTCCAGCAGTGGAAGAGTTTTTTGGCACCATACCAGGTGTCCAGCAGCATTGTGGAATCCCACGTTCCCATCCCTGGCAGACAGCACCTGGGCAAGAATGCACAGTAGCTCCTTCCGCAGTGGTAGCGCTCCAATCCCACCTACCTCACATCCCAGCTTAGAACCAGATCTGGGGGGCTTCTAATCCAACACCTGCAGAGCAGACCCTGCCCCCAGTAGGGCTGTGACAGCCACAGAGCAAAGAGGGGGCTCACCCAATATCCACTGCAGGTTCTCGTCACCACAGTACCAAACACATCCCCTATCAAGGGGACAATGACCAGCACACGCTAAGGAAAGACACGACGGGCATCCATACCAAAAACAGCCCTCGCACCAAAAATACTGGACTCACACAGTCTACACAGGGATGCTCCCACATAAAAACAGCCCTTCAAGACCACAGAAGGTAACCATTTCTCCTAAATCCATAGTCAGAGAAATTTAAGTAAAATGGAAAAACAGAGAAACCACTCCCAATTGCAAGAACAAGAGAAATCCCCTGAAAGAACAAGCAAACAATGAAACAAACCTCTCCAGTCTACCAGCGTTCAAAAAGGAGGTAATACAAATGCTAAAGGAATTAAGCAAGATTATAGGTAGAAATACGGATCACTGTAACAAGGAACTAGAAACTAGAAAGAGGAACAAATCAAAATTAGACAACTCGGGCTTCCCTGGTGGCGCAGTGGTTGAGAGTCCACCTGCCGATGCAGGGGACACGGGTTCATGCCCCAGTCCGGGAAGATCCCTCATGCCGTGGAGCGGCTAGGCCCGTGAGCCATGGCCGCTGAGCCTGCGCATCCGGAGCCTGTGCTCTGCAACGGAGAGGCTGTGACGGTGAGAGGCCCGTGTACCACAAAAAAAAAAATTAGGCAACTCAATTACCAAGATAAAAACCAAGATAAGGCAATGAATAGCAGACTAAATAATGCAAAAGAATGAATAAGTTAGCTGGAATATAGACTAATGGAAATCACCCAATCAGGAGAGCAGACAAAAACACAAAGGAAAAAAATTGAAAATTGATGTCAGTGGAGTGTTAAAGTCTCCTACTGAGGGGTGCATGAATCCTTTGATACTTCAATTAAAAAATAATTTAGATTCAAATTTAATAAGAAAAATTTTGAGGGATCTCAGAATTAAAATAAAAATAAAATAGCAAGATAATCTATGAAGCCTAATTTATATAACTAGGTTAGGTGCAGAGAATGTAACCTATCCACATATATGGGGACTTGTGTAAACACATCAGCTCCAAGTTACATTTTTTAGAATTAAACCTGTTGACTTGCCTAGACTAATAATTAACTTAGCTCCTTGCTTTGCTTAACTATAAAGTTGCACTTTAATGGAGTCTACATGTTGAAAATCGCTACAAAAGCAAATGTTCTCTTTTTGAAATTGAAGTATAGTTGATTTACAATGTAGTTTTAGTTTAGGTATACAGAAAAGTGATTCAGTTATACATACATACTTCTTCAGATTTTCTTTCCTTGTAGGTTATTATGAAATACTGAGTATAGTTCCCTATGCTACAGTAGGTCCTTGCTGGTTATCTATTTTACATATAGTAGTGTGTATATGTCAATCCCAGACTCCTAATTTATCTCTCCCCTCACTTTCCACTTTGGTAACCATAAGTTTCTTTCCTACGACTGTGGGTCTATTTCTGTTTTGTATATAAGTTCATCTGTATCATTTTTTTCAGATTCCACATATTAGTGATATCCTATGATTTGTCTTTCTCTGTATGACTTATTTCATTTGGTATGATAATCTCTAGGTCTATCCACATTGCTGCATTATTTTATTCTTTTTTATGGCTGAATAATATTCCATTGTGTAAATATACATCTTCTTTATTTATTCACCTGTTGATGGACATTTAGGTTACTTCCATGTCTTGGCTATTGTAAATAGCACTGCTATGAACACTGGGGTGAATTTATCTTTTTGAATTATGGTTTTCTCTGGATAAATGCCCAGGATTGGGATTGCAGGATCATATGGCAGCTCTAAATTACAGGCCAATATCACTGATGAACACAGAAACAATATCCTCCACAAAATATTAGCAAACTGAATCCAACAATACATTAAAAGGATCATACGCCATGATATGTGGGATTTATCCGAGGGATGCAAAGATTTTTCAATATCTACAAATAAACCAGTATGATATACCACATTAAAAAATGGAGGAGTGAAAACCAAATGATCATCTCAATAGATGCAGGAAAAGCTTTTGATAAAATTCAACATCCATTTAAGGTAGAAACTCTCCAAAAAGTGGGCACAGAGAGAACATACCTCAACGTAATAAAGGCCATATATGACAAACCCACAGCTAACATCATACTCAACAGTAAAAAGCTGAAAGCATTTCCTCTAAGATCAGGAACAAGACAAGGATGTCCACTCTTGCCACTTTTATTCAACGTGGCTTTGCAAATCTTATCAACAGAAATGAGAGAGGAAAAAGAAATAAAAGGAATCCAAATTGAAAAGAAAGAAGTAAAACTATCACTGTTTGCAGATGACATGATACTACACATGGAAAATCTTGAACATGCTACCAAAAAACTACTATAGCTCACCAATGAACTCAGTAAAGTCACAGGATAACAAATTAATACACAGAAATCTGTTGCATTTCTATACAGCAACGAAAGATCAGAAAGAGAAATTAAGGAAACAATCCCATTTGCCATCACATTAAAAAGAATGAAATATAGTCAGGGATCATATCCATGATCTTGGTATCATTAGCCTATTTATGACAAATGTCACATGTCCTACATGTTCCTGTGTAGAAATGAAGATATAATGTCCAGGCTTCCTCTTTTATGGTGGGCAAATTTTTCTTTTTTTTTTTTGGCCATGCCACACAGCTTGTGGGATCTCAGTTCCCTGACCAGGGACTGAACCCAGGCCACGACAGTGAAAGCACCAAATCCCACCCACTGGATCGCCAGGGAATTCCATGGAAAAATCATTTTAAAAGAGTTTTGTTCTCTATCACTTTTCTCCAATTTGAAATATCTGAGAGACAGACTACTCTTTCTCTGCTGGATAAATAAAACAGTGTGCTGCTTACAAGAACAGAGATTAAACACAGACTGTCCTTAGCTGTTGTCTCTCTCATTGCTCCTATTTTCATGCCCCATATTTTCTCTTCTCTGTAGTCATAAAATTAATCAAGAAAGAAATATAAAACATAATATACAGCAAGGGGTTTAATCTTAGAGCTTTGTTTCTTAATTTTTATTTTTTTAACATCTTTATTGGAGTATAATTGCTTTACAATCGTGTGTTAGTTTCTGCTTTATAAAAAAGTGAATCAGATATACATATACATATATTCCCATATCTCCTCCCTCTTGCATCTCCCGCCCTCCAACCCTCCTTATCCCACCCCTTCAGGTGGTCTCAAAGCACCAAGCTGATTTCCCTGTGCTATGCGGCTGCTTCCCACTAGCTATCTACTTTACATTTGGTAGTGTATATATGTCCACGCCACTCTCTCACTTTGTCCCAGCTTACCCTTCCCCCTCCCTGTATCCTCAAGTCCATTCTCTAGTAGGTCTGCATCTTTATTCCCATCCCACCCCTAGGTTCTTCATGACAATTTTCTTTGTTTTTTAGATTCCATATATATGTGTTAGCATATGATATTTGTTTTTCTCTTTCAGATTTACTTCACCCTGAATGACAGAATCGAGGTCCAACCACCTCACTACAAATAACTCAACTTCGTTTCTTTTTATGGCTGAGTAATATTCCATTGTATATATGTGCTACACCTTCTTTATCCATTCATCTGTCGATGGACACTTAGGTTGCTTCCATGTCCTGGCTATTGTAAATAGAGCTGCAATGAACACTGCAGCACATGACTCTTTTTGAATTATGGTTTTCTCAGGGTATATGCCCAATAGTGGGATTGCTGGGTCATATGGTAGTTCTATTTTTAGTTTTTTAAGGAACCTCCATACTGTTCTCCATAGTGGCTGTATCAATTTACATTCCCACCAACAGTGCAAGAGGGTTCCCTTTTCTCCACACCCTCTTCAGCATTTATTGTTTGTAGGTTTATTGATGATGGCCATTCTGACTGGTGTGAGATGATATCTCATTGTAGTTTTGAGTTGCATTTCTCTAATGATTAATGAGGTTGAGCATTCTTTCATGTGTTTATTGGCAATCTGTATATCTTCTTTGGAGAAATGTCTATTTAGGTCTTCTGTCCATTTTTGGATTGGGTTGTTTGTTTTTTTGATATTGAGCTGCATGAGCTGCTTGTAAATTTCAGATTAATCCTTTGTCAGTTGCTTCATTTGCAAATATTTTCTCCCATTCTGAGGGTTGTCTTTTCATCTTGTTTATGGTTTCTTTGCTGTGAAAAAGCTTTGAAGTTTCATTAGGTCCCGTTTGTTTATGTTTGTTTTTATTTCCATTTCTCTAGGAGGTGGGTCAAAGAGGATCTTGCTGTGATTTATGTCATAGAGTGTTCTGCCTATGTTTTCCTCTAACAGTTTGACAGTTTCTCGCCTTACATTTAGGTCTTTAATCCATTTTGAGTTTATTTTTGTCTATGGCGTTAGGGAGTGTTCTAATTTCATTCTTTTACATGTAGCTGTCCAGTTTTCCCAGCACCACTTATTGAAGAGGCTGTCTTTTCTCCACTGTATATGCTTGCCTCCTTTATCAAAGATAAGGTGACCATATGTGCATGGGTTTATCTCTGGGCTTTCTATCCTGTTCCATTGATCTATATTTCTGTTTTTGTGCCAGTACCATACTGTCTTCATTACTGTAGCTTTGAAGTATAGTCTGAAGACCAGGAGCCTGATTCCTCCAGCTCCGTTTTTCTTTCTCAAGATTGCTTTGGGTATTCGGGGTCTTTTGTGTTTCCATACAAATTGTGAAATATTTTGTTCTAGTTCTGTGAAAAATGCCAGTGGTAGTTTGATAGGGATTGCATTGAATCTGTAGATTGCTTTGGTAGTCATTTTCACAATGTTGATTCTTCCAATCCCAGAACATGGTATATCTCTCCACCAGTGTGTATCATCTTTAATTTCTTTCATCAGTGTCTTATAAATTTCTGCATACAGGTCTTTTGTCTCCTTAGATAGGTTTATTCCTAGATATTTTATTCTTTTTGTTGCAGTGGTAAATGGGAGTGTTTTCTTAATATCACTTTCATATTTTTCATCATTACTGTATAAGAATGCAAGAGATTCTGTGCATTAATTTTGTATCCTGCTACTTTACCAGATTCATTGATTAGCTCTCGTAGTTTTCTGATAGCATCTTCAGGATTCTCTATGTATAGTATCATGTCATCTGCAAACAGTGACAGCTTTACTTCTTCTTTTCTAATTTGGAGTCCTTTCATTTCTTTTTCTTCTCTGATTGCTGTGGCTAAAACTTCCAAAACTATGTTGAATAATAATGGTGAGAGTGGGCAACCTTGTCTTATTCCTGATGTTAGTGGAAATGGTTTCAGTTTTTCACCATTGAGGATGATGTAGGCTGTGGGTTTGTCATATATGGCCTCTATTATGTTGAGGTAAGTTCCTTCTATGTCTACTTCCTGGAGGGGTTTTATCATAAATGGGTGCTGAATTTTGTCGAAAGCTTTTGCTGCATCTATTGAGATGATCATATGGTTTTTCTCCTTCGATTTGTTAATATGGTATATAACACTGATTGATTTGCGTATACTGAAGAATCCTTGCAGTCCTGGGTTCAACCCCAGTTGATCATGGTGTATGATCCTTTTAATGTGCTGTTGGATTCTTTTTGCTAGTATTTTTTTGAGGATTTTTGCATTTATGTTCATCAGTGATATTGGCCTGTAGTTTTCTTTCTTTGTGACATCTTTGTCTGGTTTTGGTGTCAGGGTGATAGTGGCCTTGTAGAATGGGTCTGGGAGTGTTCCTACCTCTGCTATATTTTGGAAGAGTTTGAGAAGGTCAGGTGTTAGCTCTTCTCTCAATGTTTGACAGAATTCACCTGTGAAGCCATCTGGTCCTGGACTTTTGTTTGTTAGGAGATTTTTAATCACAGTCTCAATTTTAGTGCTTGTGATTGGTCTGCTTACATTTTCTATTTCTTCCTGGTTCAGTCTTGGAAGGTTGTGCTTTTCTAAAAAAATGTTCATTTCTTCCAGGTTGTCCATTTTATTGGCATGTAGTTGCTTGCAGCAATCTCTCATGATCCTTTGTATTTCTGCAGTGTCAGTTGTTACTTATCCTTTTTCATTTCTAATTCTACTGATTTGAGTCTTCTCCCTTTTTTTCTTGAAGAGTCTGGCTAATGGTTTATCAATTTTGTTTATCTTCTCAAAGAACCAGCTTTTAGTTTTATTGATCTTTGCTATCGTTTCCTTAATTTCTTTTTCATTTATTTCTGATCTGAGCTTATGGTTGGAGCATTTAATCCATTTACATTTATGGTGGTTATCGATATGTATGTTCCTATTACCATTTACTTAACTGTATTGGGTTTGTTATTGTAGGTCTTTTCATTCTCTTGTGTTTCCTGCCTAGAGAAGTTCCTTTACCATTCGTTGTAAAGCTGGTTTGCTGATGCTGAATTCTCTTAGCTTTTGCTTGTCTGTAAAGGTTTCAATTTCTCCATCAAATCTGAATGAGATCCTTGCTGGGTAGAGCAATCTTGGTTTTAGGTTTTTCCATTTCATCACTTTAAATATGTCCTGCCACTCCCTTCTGGCTTGCGGAGTTTCTGCTGAAAGATCAGCTGTTAACCTTATGGGAATTCCCTTAGTATGTAATTTGTTGTTTTTCCCTTGCTGCTTTTAATATTTTTTCTTTGTATTATATTTTGATAGTTTGATTATTATGTGTATTGGCATGTTTCTCCTTGGATTTATCCTGTATGGGACTCTGCGCTTCCTGGACTTGATTAACTATTTCCTTTCCCATATTAGGGAACTTTTCAACTATAATCTCTTCAAATATTTGCTCAGTCTCTTTCTTTTTCTCTTCTTCTCTGGGACCCCTATAATTTGAATGTTGGTGCGTTTGATGTTCTCCCAGAGGTCTCTGAGACTGTCCTCAATTCTTTTCGTTCTTTGTTCTTTATTCTGCTCTGCAGTAGTTATTTCCACTATTTTTTCTTCCAGGTCACTTATCCGTTCTTCTGCCTCAGTTATTCTGCTATTGAACCCTTCTAGAGTATTTTTAATTTCATTTAATGTGTTGTTCATCACTGTTTGTTTGCACTTTAGTTCTTCTAAGTCCCTGTTAAACGTTTCTTGTATTTTCTCCATTGTATTTCCAATTTTTTGGATCATCTTCCCTATCATTCTGAATTCTTTTTCAGGTAGACTGCCTATTTCCTCTTCATTTGTTGGGTTTGGTGGGTTTTTCTCTTGCTCATTCATCTGCTGTGTGTTTCTCTGTCTTCCCATTTTGCTTAACTTACTGTGTTTGGTGTCTCCTTTTCGCAGGCTGCAGGTTCGTAGTTTCTGTTGTTTTTGGTGTCTGTCCGCAGTGGCTAAGGTTGGTTCAGTGGGTTGTGTAGGCTTCCTGGTGGAGGGGACTAGTGCTTGTGTTCTGATGGATGAGGCTGGATCTTGTCTTTCTGGTGGGCAGGTCCACATCTGGTGGTGTGTTTTCGGGTGTTTCTGAACTTAGTATGATTTTAGGCAGCCTCCCTGCTAATGGGTGGGGTTGTGTTCATGTCTTGCTAGTTGTTTGGCATAGGGTGTCCTGCACTGTAAATTGCTGGTCGTTGAGTGAAGCTGGGTGCTGGTGTTGAGATGGAGATCTCTGGGAGATTTTCGCCATTTGATATTACATGGAGCTGGGAGGTCTCTTGTGGACCAGTGTCCTGAACTTGGCTCTCCCACCTCAAAGGCACAGCCCTGACACCTGGCTGGAGCACCAAGAGCCTGTCATCCACATGGCTCAGAATAAAAGGGAAAAAGAAAAGAAAAGAAAAGAAAAGAAGGAAGATAAAATAAAATAAAGTTATTAAAATAAAAAATAATTATTTAAAAAATTGTTGTAATAAAAAAAATAATCGAAAAAGAGACCACCAAAACCAAAAAACAAATCCACCAATGATAATAAGAGCTAAAAACTATACTAAAAAAAAAACAAAACAAAAAAACAGACAGAACCCTAGGACAAATGGTAAAAGCAGAGGTAGACAGACAAAATCTCACACAGCAGCATACACATACACACTCACAGAAAGAGAAAAAGGGGAAAAAAAAAATATATATATATATATATCGTTGCTCTCAAAGTCCACCTCCTCAATTTGGGACGATTCGTTTTGTATTCAGGTATTCCACATATGCAGGTACATCATGTTGATTGTGGAGATTTAATCCGCTGCTTCTGAGGCTGCTGGCAGAGATTTCCCTTTCTCTTCTTTGTTCGCACAGCTCCTGGGGTTCAGCTTTGGATTTGGCCCCGCCTCTGCGTGTAGGTCGCCAGAGGGTGTCTGTTCTTCACTCAGACAGGACAGGGTTAAAGGAGCCGCTGATTCGGGGGCTCTGGCTCACTCAGGCCGGTGGGAGGGAGGACACGGAGTGTGGGGCGGGCCTGTGGCGGCAGAGGCTGGCGTGACGTTGCACCAGCCTGAGGCGTGCCGTGCGTTCTCCTGGGGAAGTTGTCCCTGGATCCCGGGACCTTGGCAGTGGCGGGCTGCACAGGCTCCCCGGAAGCGGGGTGTGGATAGTGACCTGTGCTCATACACAGGGTTCTTCGTGGCAGCAGCAGCAGCCTTAGCGTCTCATGCCCGTCTCTGGGGTCCGCACTGTTAGCCGCGGCCCGCGCCCGTCTCTGATGCTCCTTTAAGCAGCGCTCTTAATCCCCTCTCCTCACGCACCAGGAAACAAAGAGGGAAGAAAAAGTCTCTTGCCTCTTCGGCAGCTCCAGACTTTTCCCCCGGACTCCCTCCCGGCCAGCCGTGGCGCACCAATCCCCTGCAGGCTGTGTTCACGCCACCAACCCCAGTCGTCTCCCGGCGCTCCGACCAAAGCCCGAGCCTCAGCTCCCAGGCCCGCCTGCCCCGGCGGGTGAGCAGACAAGCCTCTCGGGCTGGTGAGTGCCGGTCGGCCCTGATCCTTTGTGCGGGAATCTCCCCGCTTTGCCCTCCGCACCCCTGTGGCTGCGCCCTCCTCTGCGGCGCCGAAGCTCCCCCTTCTGCCACCCGCAGTCTCCGCCCGCGAAGGGGCTTCTAATGTGTGGAAACCTTTCCTCCTTCACAGCTCCCTCCCATTGGTGCAGGTCCCATCCCTGTTCTTTTGTCTCTGTTTTTTCTTTTGCCCTACCCAGGTACGTGGGGACTTTCTTGCCTTTTGAGAGGTCTGAGGTCTTCTGCCAGCGTTCAGTAGGTGTTCTGTAGTTGTTCCACGTGTAGATATATTTCTGATGTATCTGTGGAGAGGAAGGTGATCTCCACATCTTATTCCTCAGCCATCTTGAAGCTCTTCCTGTTTCTTTAAATTATAATTTTAGGTCAATAGCCTTTCCTGTATACTGTACAGAAGTGCTATCAGTCCAGAAACTTTGATGCTAATCACAGGTGTCTCCCTATCCAATGCAGAGAAGTATTATTTTTAAAAACTCTGTCTTTATTACATATGGTATTTTAATTGCTTTTACAATCCCTTTTTTTCTAATTAAAAAATAATAAACACTCATTCTGGAAATATATAATGGTTTTTGAGCTTAAAAAATCACTTATAATCCCATCACTCTAAAACCAGCCACTGTTAATACTTTGATGTACACTCCTCAAGCCTTTGCTTCTACCCACATACGCAAATGGAGATCACACAGCACATAGTTATATAACTTGCTTTTTTTACTTAATATTACAGAAGAGTTTTAAATTCTCATTGAGTTTCAACAATCATCAACACTTTGCCAACACTGCTTCATCTATTACTCCACTTCTGTCGGGTGGGGGGGAGGGCAATCACTAGAGTATTTGAAAACAAATCCCAGAAATCTTTGCAATTTATTTACAAATATATAAGAACTTAGCTCTAAGATTTAAGGTATTTTAAAAACCTAACCACAATCCCATTGTCACTCCACCAAAATAAATGCATAATTATTATAATTCCTTAATATCAACTAAAATACAGCCCATGATAAACATAGCCTGTGGTCTCAGAAATGTCTTTAATTTATATAAGAATCTAAACAAGTTGTATAGATTGTATTTTGTTGATTTGTCTCCTAAAACTCTGTAACGTATATTACAATGTTCCCTTCTTTATTTTTCTCAATGACATTTATTTATTGAAAAGAATGAGTCATTTATTCTGTAGAATTTCTCAAGTGATGAACTTTGGTAATTGCCTCTTCAGAGTGCCATATACCTTGTTTTTCTGTCCCTTGTATTTCCTGTAAAGTTGTAATTGGATCTAGGGCAGTCTTTCCCAAACAATTTTCTGCAATGATGAAACGGTACTATATCTATACTATCCAAAATGTTATCCACAAGCTACATGTAGCTTTGAGTACTTCAGATGTGGCTAGAATGAACTTTTAACACGTTAAATTTAACTCTAATTTTAAATAGACATATGTGGCTACTTCATTTTTTATCCCATTCTAAAACATTACCATTTTAACTTTAATTATGTCATAAATTTCAAGTTTTCTTAAATTTTATTTAGAATACAAAGCAAAATTACTTTTTAAATTATTTATTTTCTTCTGGTTAATCACTTCTAAATTTATAATCATCTATGCAGCTTCATTTTTATTGTTTATGTCGCATATTGTTTTCATAAGCCTCTGTGATGATTTTTATTTATTCACCTTTAGATGAGGAAGCCTTTCAAGGGAGGGTATTTGTCCATGAACTGGATTGGTTGAATCCTTTGCTCCCTCTCAATATCTACAAAGATTTTTAATCAGGAGGGGTTATTTTTAATGATAAACTGTCACTACCAGTTTAGTAAATCAACATTTCGAGGAAAGGAGATAGGGATGTGGTGACATGAATATCTTTGCAGTAAAATGTTTTTTGATAAATGGAAAGCTAAAGCATATACAACTTACAAAACAGTTAAACTGACTAGAAACCACAACCTACCGTGAACGGTTAAAGCACAGCCGGTCTCTACCAACCTCACGTAGTGTCCCAAATGATCGATAGCTGGCTGACGTAGTGTTTCTCAGGTTTCCCCATTGTAACATTACCACCCCTTTCTCCATGCGGCATGGTCTTCGGAAGGAAATCACTATGCCCAGCCCACATTTAAGTGGCGGAGAGTCGTGCTTCCCCTCCAGGAGGATCATGTATCTACATAAATTATTTGGAAATGTTTTTGCATGGGAGATTTGTTTCCCCCTCACATATCCTTTGACCTAATTATTTATTTGTATTCATATGGACTCACGGGTATTTATTTTATACCTTGGGTTTAATTTTTTTTTTTTTTTTTTTTTTTTTTTGCGGTACATGGGCCTCTGTTGTGACCTCTCCCGTTGCGGCGCACAGGCTCCGGACGCGCAGGCCCAGAGGCCATGGCTCATGGGCCCAGCCTCTCCGCGGCATGTGGGATCCTCCCGGACCGGGGCACGAACCCGTGTCCCCTGCATCGGCAGGTGGACTCTCAACGACTGCGCCACCAGGGAAGCCCTAATTAATTTATTTATTTCTCAAATTATTCTAGCTTTGGCCATTGGGAATGCTTTTAGCTGGCTCCTGTGTCCCTTTGGCATGCCCTAGGACTAACGGCATTTTTCCTTTTAGTATTTCCTTATTTTCTGGAACTCCAGTCTCATTTTGTATATTTGCTGCCCCAGTCCTAGAATTAACCATTTCACCAAGGAGCCCTAGTTCCTCATAATGGAAAACAGTATTAGAAACCAAGATCTGGATACGAGAATTCTTATTGCTACTGGACCTTCAGATGACAGAGCAAGGAAATATATGTGTATAATCTAACATGTGTATATACACGTATCTATGAGTATTTCCATATGTAACAATTTGTATAGACATTCAGATAAACATGAATTTATACTGATATCTCTAACTCGATCAATTAGCACATGGATTATTCCAGCCCCTTCCTCTTGGCTCTCCATAAATTTTCACTCCTGAGTTATCTTTTTGATCCATCATCCACTCTGGGTTCTTGACGCAGTCGTGCCTGGTGTCTTTCCTAATGTTGTTACCTGCCATGTGTCTGAGTGACATCATGATGACTTTCTACTTGGTGTAGTGCCTGCTCAAATCCTGAGCCATTTGTGCCATTGCTTTCAACAGAAACTGATTTCTAGTGTTAAGTGGATTCCATGCGATATGTTTTCAGCCCCTCCAGTTGCCCATCCTTGTCCCCAGACACCAAAGAATCCTCAGAGTAATGTTCTGTTAGGAAGTACTCTACTGATATCTGTGACACTAGTCAAATTGCTATGGGAAAAAAGGTCCCTTGGGCGTCTTATCTGTGGTTCAACCTGTGGTTGGACGGTTAGACACCCAATGATCGTGCTGTTACCATAATCCAAACTACATATATCTCATGTCATTAGGCTCTAAACAGAACGGATTCAAGTTGTTTTCTTTGTTTACACGTGTCCAGATGCATATCCCCTCTGGGATGGGTCACATTAAGGAATCAGGAATACAGGAAGAATCTCCTCTGTAATGACCCAGCTTGAAATCATCCTAAATTAAAGGCAAATGTGTGCTGTTGAAAAATTAGTACACTGACCTTGTAAGTGGGATAGTAAGGTTGGGCACATTTCAAGATTTATTCTGAGAAGCTACATTCAAATTCCAATTCAATCCCTATTTAATAAAGAGAAAAATGCACGTGGGAAAACTGCCCTACATTTCACCTTATAATGATGGTTGGATTTCTAGTTCTTGTCCATTTCGCCTCTCTCTCAGCCACTGATTTCCCGCTTCTTGAATTGCTTTTCTCTTTTCGTCAGCATATTATTACTTTGACCAGATTTCCCTCGTGCTTCTCCAATAGAGCTCTATCTCTACTTCACCCATGTCTCACTTTCTGGTCTCTCCGATAAGCAGTGCCTTTCTTCTCTTTCCTCAGAATTAATGCTTCCTTTTAAGTAAGAACAATTCTCATAGTCCCAAGGTACAAGTGAGTAAGTCCTAACCATTCCTACAGCCTCGCTTAGTTTGGAAAGATTTTATGATCCCTAATCCTCTGCTTTGTTGCAACATACCATGTGGCTTTTGCTAATGTTGAAAGTAACAATGTGTTTTTAATCTAATTTACTAATGTAGAACAGCTTTCTTCTGGATCACAGTGGTGTAACCATTGACAACCAGGGCTTTGGCTCACGTTGAGTGTGAGTGCGTAGGATCAGGAACTAAAATTTTCCAGTAGCTCACTATCCCAATTTAATCTCCATCAATCTTAGTGAATTAATGAGCAAGTAGTAACAGGCTAAATCAGTAAATGTTTATGAACAATGATGTGGTTTCTTTGAATGTTTATCATTCAAAAGCCATGCCACTGTGTTCAACCAGGCTTTTATTGTTGTTCTCACTTCTCTTATTGGATTATTTTTAAACTCTGTGTACACAGAGCAAGTGGTTATTCAAACCATTCTTCATGTCCTCCATATCACTCTCATTCTAACAGCTAACATACCCTTATGCACCTGAAACTCATTTTTTTCCCCTCTAGGTCTATGCTCTTGTGCTTATTTTCAGAGGAGAGGTGCCTTACATTCTTTCTCAAATGAATCCCCTCTATCTTCACTCTTTCTGCTATGAGCCCCCCTTTGGGGATATCTACAGCAATTCTTTCTGCTCTCCTTTCTGCTTTGAAAAAAACTCAAGTCTTCCTTGGTTTGTGGGAAAAAAAAAAAAGCATGATCATTTTGAATTTTCTGTTTGTTTTAAATAAATTTATTTTATTTATTTATTTTTGACTGCATTGGGTCTTCATTGCTGCGTGCGGGCTTTCTCTAGTTGCGGTGAGCAGGGGCTACTCTTCCTTGCGGTGCGCAGGCTTCTCATTGCAGTGGCTTCTCTTGTGGAGCATGGGCTCTAGGCACACGGGCTTCAGTAGTTGTGGCGTGCGGGCTCAGTAGTTGTGGCTTGCGGACTGTAGAGCGCAGGCTCAGTAGTTGTGGCACACAGGCTTAGTTGCTCCGCGGCATGTGGTATCTCCCCGGACCAGGGCTCAAACCTGTGTCCCCTGCGTTGGCAGGTGGATTCTTAACCACTGCACCCCAGGGAAGTCCGGAATTTTCAAGCTAGCATTTTATTCTCCTTGTGTTTTTTGCCAGCATCTTAGAATTCAGTTTTCTATTCCTTATCCCCCATTCTCTTTAACCTCCTGAAATCTGGCTTCCCTCCCCATCATTGGTCTGACAACACCCCTGCAGAGGTCACCAATGGCTTCGTCATCAATTTCATGACATCCTGACTGCTCATTATCTCTGTCTTGAGCTTCTTCTTTTGAAACTCCTCTCCTGGTTGGTTTCCATGACACAATAATGCAGTCTTGCCTTTACCTCATTGTTTCCCCCTTTCCAATTTCTTTTTTTAATCTCCTGGCTCACTCACTATGGCTATTTACAAAATTAGTCCTCATTAATTCTGCTCTCCCTTATCTATGCTTTCTCCCACATATAAACTCATCCACATCCACCAATTTAACCATGGGGATAATTTAAGGTCTCTATCTGTAGGCAAGTTCCATCTCCTGAGTTCCAGTTCTGGATTACCTACTGGGCATTGTTATTCGGTAGCACCCCTTCACCTCAAACTCATAATGTCTAAATTGGAAATAATTTTCCTTCTCTAGCCCCTAAATTGGCTCATTTTCTTATTTCTCTGTTTCTGTTAGTATTTTTTCATTTTGCTAGATGCACAGACTACCCAACACCTCAGATTTTTGTGTGTCCTTATATCACCCAGATCTCCACAGTTCCAGTCTCGTGGCTTCTACTAGAATCCACAGATTGCTTCCTGGATGCCTCAATTACTGTCATAAACACCTAAGCCAGAGCCCCTATTTCCATCTACTCTCTATGTAGAAATGCACTTGCAAACTGAGATGATCCTAATTTTCTTAAAGTAACACTTTTACCCTACAACCAGCTCTCTTCAAAAAGAATACATGGCTTCCTTATTGCCTGTTCAGGAGAGACTTAACTATGGAAGACCTTGGATGACAAGATAAAAAACAGGGGAAGACTTTTAAGGGTTTTTATTTGGGAAACTATGGAAAAATGAAGAAGAAGAAGAAAGAAATTTAGTTTGCTTTAATTATACTGTGACAGGCAGGTTAGAGAAGGTGAGCCTGGAGGCAGGCATATCATCTTGGAATTCTTGCGGTTGTCTTTGAATGAAACGATGGATAAGAAGTTAAAACGGCACAAGTGGAAGGAGCAACCTAAGAAAGACTGTAAAGAGAAACCATCGAGTTTCTCAACCAGGCAAGCTGGGTATTGACTGGTTGTGGGGGTGAGAGAAAGGGAAAAACTAGAAGCAATTCCAGTTTCAAGGATGGTGATCTGTAGGACTGTGGGAAAATCACATTTATAGGAGAATAGGAAAATACAACTATTTGGAGATGGAGAAAATTTGTGATTTCCATTTGACATATAGTGTGTTAATGATTTCATCAAGTAAATATGTGATACTTGAGATACATCAGGAATTTTAAAACATAGGATTCCTTCTCTGGGAAATTTTCATGGTCTTCCCTGAAAAAAAGTCATGATAGAGCCATATAAGGGCACTCGTCCTTTAGACCTGGAAGGGTGTTCTGCCACTTTCAGAACAAGTAGGAAGTACAGATTTCAACCACATATCGAGTTCAGAAAGAATAATCACAAAAAGAATAAGTTATCAGAATTATGATAAATCTAGAAGAGATGTCCTTACGCATGATAGTATTTCTCTCTTGTTTATTATGGGGTGAATCAAGGAGGTAAGGAATTATTAATTCATTCTCATTATTTGTATGCCAAGGAATGTCAGATATATTTTTTATGATATTCACACTCACCACTCTCACTCCCCACAAATTCATTCATTGCTCCCCCTGTTCACTTTGTCATCGTGTTGAGTACAGAATGGGGATTTCAAGGTTTTTATGTTGTTAAAGCAATGATTTTTGTAAAGATAAAAACACACACACAAACACATATAGAGCTCTATCGCCTACACATGCAGAGTTGTCACTCTGGCTTTATGTGCCCTTTTCAAAATTATTTGTTTCATAAGTAAAATTTAAACAATTTTATACCTGCACCACTCAAGCAGACTGGATACTATCTAGGCCTTTAGATAATTTCAGCACAAGCTCTAGAAGAAAACGGTTACACATCTGAGACGAGTACCTGATAGAAATGTCGGGTAGATGGGGAGAAAGGGAGAGCGACGGCCCAAGGTCTTACGTCAATATTAACCATTCCACTGTCCAGGATACTCACAAGCAGAAACACATGCTCTACACTTGGGTCCCATGAGACTGGTCCTCCAGCCTAGGACACACTCTCTAAGATGGGTAGAGACACATACACTATAACTCTAAGACCCAAATATGTTTACTTCTAGGACCATGAAGGCTTCCAATTGTCCAAATAGCTTCATGAAGGCCATCACGTATGTCACTGTCCAAAGCAGGGTTTCTATAACATCTGTCTTTTAGGGGACACCAACTCATTTGCCAAACTTCATGGAAATGTCACAGAGAGTCATCTGGAAACTTATCATATGCATATACCTATAGATGTAGAGGCAGATGTATATATGATCCTATACCACACACACAGTATTTTTTACCTGCTGCAAGTAGTAGCCTTATTTCTCTGTTGGTCTATAGTCTGCTTTCTAACTACAGAGAGACAAGCCCCTTTGCATCTTATTGTACATGAAGGATAAAGATGTAAGAACTAATAGAGCTCAACACAAGTCAAACTTCAATCTAAACATACTCATCCAAATGTCCAAAGGGGAGAAAACATTCTGGAAATGCAATCAGAATCATCTTTCAGTGTAAGGTATAATTCTTCAACGAGAATGAATATTAATTTCCTCTGAACCTCCTGTAAAAACTTTTGGTTCTTTGTCCCGTCTCTCAGGCCCCAATAAATCTAGCAACATAGTAGCCTTAAGATATTAATGGTTGATGATTATTTCTAGTTTATTCTTGGAAAACTTTATTTCTCAATTTTAATAGTAGATTGCATGTCAATTAATGAGATGAATAATATAGATGGATGGGTTATTGCAAAAGATATTGGGTATAAAGGCCATAAATTCCTTTGCAGTGTACTCAAATATTCCTAATATATCAGTTTTATCAATGTTATTGACCTTCTTAACAAACCATCTTTTGGTTTCATTGATTTTTCCTATTGTTTTTCTGTTTCTATTTCACTGAC